>NC_053026.1:658964210-659264210 GCF_003073215.2 Triticum urartu
GAAATTAGTTTATAAAATATTATTTATGGATTTTGAAAATCTTAAATTTTCATTGTTGCGCGCGCAATGTTTCGTTGGATTTTTACGTAATACAAATTTATATTTAATCTGACTAGAAATATCAGGATAAAAATATTTCGGAGCCCATCAAAATGTGGGAAATTTTATTGAATTCTTTCTTCAACGGTTGGTTGAAATTATTAATCATTGTCCTAGCTAGAAAATGGGATGTACTTTTAACAAACTGTAAATGGGCTGTTGTAAATTCCATTAGAATTCCAAAATGGGCTGTACATTCTTACAAAACGCAAATGGGCTATAAGTTCTCTGCCACACACTTGTGGGCCTACTAAGTGACGCGTCCCCTTAAAAAAATAAGTTGACATGTATGCAAGGCTTTGCCAACTTATTATAGTCAACACACGGTTCTAGCAGCAGTGGCTGATGGATGTCTATCCAACAGATGTCGTGCTTCTTCTTCAATCTCGGATATTCTTAGCTTCGGCCGCCCAAAAAATGATTCCTCCCCCTGACATCTGGGGCGCACCGTTTCGGAGGCTGGCCTGTGGGCCTACTAAGTTGGAGCGTACCAAGGGCTTTGTCAACTTAGTCAATAATAAACGTTTCTAGCTTCAGTGACCGTACGATGCCCATCCAACGGCCGTAGTGCTTCTTCAACCTCTGGTCTTCTTGGTCCAGCCGCCTAAAGCAGCGCCGGTCGTGCCGCCTGCTCCTGCCTCCCGTGGCCGGCTGTGCTGCCGCGGAGGCCTCACCGCCCCCATACTACTCCCACCGCTGGCCAGGCCATCCCTCCACTCACCCACACCCCCTGTTATTCTGCGGCGACGGCAGCCTCACACCGCAGCCGAACCGGTGAACCCTCGTACTCCTCTCCGCGCGGGCTTCCAATGCTGCGTCTTCCCCAGCTCCGCGTCGTCCCCTTCCTAGGCCTCGTCGTCGTCCAGACCACCACCCGGGTGCTCTCGGCGCGGCGTGGTCAACGTGGTCAACGACCGACTTCCATCGGAAGAGTACTGTACGTGGAGAGGCTGACAGCTGGGTCCAGGCGGCCGTAAGGAAGTGCCTCCTTATTACGCGCAATATAATTATTCCTCCACCTTACAGTAGGGACCCACCGGACGGGCCACCTTATTTCGCGAAAAAAAACATTTCCCCCCTGACTGCTCGGACCCACCGGACGGGCCAGCATATTTCGCGAAAAAACGTTCCCCCCGCTGTCAGCTCGGACCCACCGGAAGTGCCTCCTTATTAAGAACAAAAAAATGAATACTCCCACTGCTAGTTGGGACCCACCATGGTGGGAGGCTGACTTGTGGGCCTACTAAGTTGACTGGGACGGGGGCCTTTGTCAACTTTAGTCAATATGAACGATTCTAGCTCCAGTGACCATACGATGTCCATCCAACGGCCGTAGTGCTTCTTCAACCTCTGGTCTTCTTGCTCCAACCGCCCAAAGCAGCGCCAGTCGTGCCGCATGCTCCTGCCTCCCATGGCCAGCTGTGCTGCCGCGGAGGCCTCACCGCCCCCTACTATTCCCACCGCTGGCCAGGCCCTGCGGTGATGGCAGCCTCACACCGCAGCCGAACCAGTGAACCCTCGTACTCCTCTCCGCACGGGCTTCCACTGCCACGTCTTTCCTGGCTCCCCGTCGTCCCCTTCCTAGGCCTCGCCGTCGTCCACCGCCCTGGTGCTCTCGGCGCGGCATGGTCAACGTGGTCAAGGAATGACTTCCATCAGACGTGGACTGTACGTGGAGAGGCTGACAGCTGGGTCCACGGCCGCAGCAAGGAAGTGCCTCCTTATTACGTGCAAAATAATTATTCCTCCACCTACTAGCGGGGACCCACCGGACGGGCCACCGTATTTCGCGAAAAAAATGTTTCTCCCCTGACTATTGGGACCCACCAGCTACACCTTCGCACGCAAGGAAGTGCGTCCGGGCAAAAAAAACCAAAATGATTCGCCCCCCTGACTGCTGGGACCCACCAGCTACATCTTCGCACGCAAGGAAGTGCCTGACAGTCGGGACCCACCTAGTCGAAGCGTACGTAGCATTGTCATTCTGGTCGCGAACATGTACGTACATATATACTGGTCGATGTAGAGGCGCGCACGTGTCGTCGTAGAGGCGCGCACGTAGCATGTACACGTACGTACAGTGGTCATGGTGCAAGAAAGAAAATATAGCCACGTATGTGTACATACGGGCGGGGTCTCGAACGCCTACTCGCACATACATACGGCGAGGGCTCGTGTACATGGCTGGGTCGGAACGGAGAAACAGCGTCGTCGTCGTGTTCATGGGGAGGCAACGGAATGCGTCGTGTTCATCGGGAGGGCTTGGACGGAAGAGGCGATGGAAACAAGGCCTGGCATACCGCACAACGCAGGAAACGGACCTCCTACGGTCGAAACGGGGGTCCTGTTGATCGGGAGGGGTGTGGCGTACCGCAAAACGGACGAAACAGACCTCCTACGGTCGAAACGGGGGTCCTGTTGATCGGGAGGGGTGTGGCGTACCACTAAACGGAGGAAACAGACCTCCTATGGTCGAAACGGGCGTCCTGTTGATCGGGAGGGGTGTGGCGTACCGCAAAACGGGACTCCACGGGATACTGTTCATCTCCACCGTCGACCCCCTCCAACCTCCACGAGCTACTATTCATCCACCGTCGACCTCCTCCAGCCTCCACCTGCGACTGTTCATCCACGGGCTCCTGTTCATCCAGCCTCCACCGCACGCTACTCCATCGGCTATTGTTCAACCAGCCCTCTCCACGGGCTCCTGTTCAACCACCCCTCCACGGGCTACTGTTCATCCTGCCCTCCACCGTCTACTGTTCATCCAGCCCTCCACGGGGTGGTCCTGTTCATCCAGCCCTCCACGGGGTCCTGTTCATCCAGCCCCAACCGGCTCGATCGATCGGGGTCATGTTCATCCAGAGGCAATACCACGGGGTCCTGTTCATCCACCCCCACCGGGAACTGTTCATCTACCCTCCCCCCAACGCTCACTGTTCATCCAGAAGCAGCATCGATCGGCTTCAGTTAGCAGCAGTAGCGAAGGAATCGCTCGATCGGGTTCAGTTAACAACCAGCGATCGATCGCTCGGGTTCAGTAACGCGTAGCCTGTAGTGCAATCGCTCGGGTTCAGTTAGAGCCCAAAGCCTCGCTCGGGTTCAGTTAGAGCCAACGCCTCGCACACACGCGCGTACGTGTACGAGAGAAACACGCATCGCTCGGCCCCCGACCTCCCATCGTAACCGGGAACTCCCCGAAATTTTCCTCGCCCTCGCTTCTACCACGGTTGTTTCCGTCATGGACGGCCCAAAGAATGTCATGCAGCTGCGTCTCCGGCCTGCCCAGGACGAAAAGCCCATTTTCTGTCATGATTTTTTGTCATAGAAGTAGGAGCCCACCACATCTATGATGATACCGGGTTTTGTCACAATTATCGTCATAGAAGTGTCATATGTATGACAAAAAAATTCGTTCAGCCCAAAATGTCACGGATGTGTCTTTTTTTGTAGTGCCCTCCTCCACTCCTTTATATACGGGGAGGGGGCACACCTTGGAGACATAACAATTGATCTCTTGATCTCTTAGCCGTGTGCGGTGCCCCCTCCACCATATTCCACCTTGATAATATCGTAGCGGTGCTTAGGCGAAGCCCTGCGTCGGTAGCATCATCATCACCGTCACCACACCGTCGTGCTGACGCAACTCTCCCTCAAAGCTCGGCTGGATCGGAGTTCGAGGGACGTCATCGAACTGAACGTGTGCTGAACTCGGAGGTGTCGTACGTTCGGTACTCGGATCGGTCGGATCGTGAAGACGTACGACTACATCAGCCATGTTGTGCTAACGCTTCCGCTTTCGGTCTACGAGGGTATGTGGAAACACTCTTCCCTCTCGTTTCTATCCATCACCATGATCTTATGTGTGCGTAGGAAAAATTTTGAAATTACTATGTTCCCCAACAGTGGCATTCGAGCCAGGTTTTATGCGTAGATGTTATATGCACGAGTAGAACACAAGTGAGTTGTGGGCGATACAAGTCATACTGCTTACCAGCATGTCATACTTTGGTTCGGCGGTATTGTTGGATGAAGCGGCCCGGACCGACATTACGCGTACGCTTACGCGAGACTGGTTCTACCGACGTGCTTTGCACACAGGTGGCTCGCGGGTGTCAGTTTCTCCAACTTTAGTTGAACCGAGTGTGGCTACGCCCGGTCCTTGAGAAGGTTAAAACAACACTAACTTGACGGACTATCATTGTGGTTTTGATGCGTACGTAAGAACGGTTCTTGCTCAGCCCGTAGCAGCCACGTAAAATTTGCAACAACAAAGTAGAGGACGTCTAACTTGTTTTTGCAGGGCATGTTGTGATGTGATATGGTCAAGGCATGATGCTATATTTTATTGTATGAGATGATCATGTTTTGTAACCGAGTTATCAGCAACTGGCAGGCGCCATATGGTTGTCGCTTTATTGTATGCAATGCAATCGCCATGTAATGCTTTACTTTATCACTAAGCGGTAGCGTTAGTCGTAGAAGCAATAGTAGGCGAGATGACAACGATGCTACTATCGAGATCAAGGTGTCGCGCGGGTGACGATGGTGATCATGATGGTGCTTCGGAGATGGAGATCACAAGCACAAGATGATGATGGCCATATCATATCACTTATATTGATTGCATGTGATGTTTATCCTTTATGCATCTTATTTTTCTTTGACTGACGATAGCATTATAAGATGATCTCTCACTAAATTTCAAGATAAAAGTGTTCTCCCTGAGTATGCACCGTTGCCAAAGTTCGTCGTGCCCAGACACCACGTGATGATCGGGTGTGATAAGCTCTACGTTCATCTACAACGGGTGCAAGCCAGTTTTGCACACGCAGAATACTCAGGTTAAACTTGACGACCCTAGCATATGCAAATATGGCCTCGGAACACTGAGACCGAAAGGTCGAGCGTGAATCACATAGTAGATATGATCAACATAGTGATATTCACCATTGAAAACTACTCCATCTCACATGATGATCGGACATGGTTTAGTTGATTTGGATCACGTGATCACTTAGATGATTAGAGGGATGTCTATCTAAGTGGGAGTTCTTAAGTAATATGATTAATTGAACTTAAATTTATCATGAACTTAGTACCTGATAGTATTTTGCTTGTCTATGTTGATTGTAGATAGATGGCCCATGCTGTTGTTCCGTTGAATTTTAATGCGTTCCTTGAGAAAGCAAAGTTGAAACATGATGGTAGCAATTACACGGACTGGGTCCATAACTTGAGGATTATCCTCATTGTTGCACAGAAGAATTACGTACTGGAAGCACTGCTGGGTGCCAGGCCTGCTGCAGATGCAACTGACGACGTTAAGAACGTCTCACAGAGCAAAGCTGACGACTACTCAATAGTTCAGTGTGCCATGCTTTACGGCTTAGAGCCGGGACTTCAACGACGTTTTGAACGTCATGGAACATATGAGATGTTCCAGGAGTTGAAGTTAATATTTCAAGCAAATGCCCGAATTGAGAGATATGAAGTCTCCAATAAGTTCTACAGCTGCAAGATGGAAGAGAATAGTTCTGTCAGTGAACATATACTCAAAATGTCTGGGTATAACAATCACTTGATTCAACTGGGAGTTAATCTTCCGGATGATAGTGTCATTGACAGAATTCTTCAATTACTGCCACCAAGCTACAAGAGCTTCGTGATGAACTATAATATGCAAGGGATGGATAAAACAAATCCCGAGCTCTTCGTAATGCTAAAGGCTGCGGAGGTAGAAATCAAAAAGGAGCATCAAGTGTTGATGATCAACAAGACCACGAGTTTCAAGAAAAAGGGCAAAGGGAAGAAAAAGGGGAACTTCAAGAAGAACAGCAAACAAGTTGCTGCTCAAGAGAAGAAACCCAAGTCTGGACCCAAGCCTCAGATTGAGTGCTTCTACTGCAAGCAGGCTGGTCACTGGAAGCGGAACTGCCCCAAGTATTTGGCGGATAAGAAGTATGGCAATGTGAACAAAGGTATATGTGATATACATGTTATTGGTGTGTACCTTACTAGAGCTCGCAGTAGCACCTGGGTATTTGATACTGGTTCTGTTGCTAATATTTGCAACTCGAAACAGGGACTACGGATTAAGCGAAGATTGGCTAAGGACGAGGTGACGATGCGCGTGGGAAATGGTTCCAAAGTCGATGTGATCGCCGTCGGCACGCTACCTCTACATCTACCTTCGGGATTAGTTTTAGACCTGAATAATTGTTATTTGGTGCCAGCGTTGAGCATGAACATTATATCTGGATCTTGTTTGATGCGAGATGGTTATTCATTTAAATCTAAGAATAATGGTTGTTCTATTTATATGAGTAATATCTTTTATGGTCATGCACCCTTCAAGAGTGGTCTATTTTTGTTGAATCTCGATAGTAGTGATACACATATTCATATTGTTGAAGCCAAAAGATGCAGAGTTGATAATGATAGTGCAACTTATTTGTGGCACTGCCGTTTAGGTCATATTGGTGTAAAGCGCATGAAGAAACTCCATACTGATGGACTTTTGGAATCACTTGATTATGAATCACTTGGTACTTGCGAACCATGCCTCATGGGCAAGATGACTAAAACGCCGTTCTCCGGAACTATGGAGCGAGCAACTGATTTGTTGGAGATCATACATACTGATGTCTGTGGTCCAATGAATGTTGAGGCTCGCGGCGGGTATCATTATTTTCTCACCTTCACAGATGATTTGAGCAGATATGGGTATATCTACTTAATGAAACATAAATCTGAAACATTTGAAAAGTTCAAAGAATTTTAGAGTGAAGTGGAAAATCACGGTAACAAGAAAATAAAGCTTCTACGATCTGATCGTGGAGGAGAATATTTGAGTTACGAGTTTGGTCTACATTTGAAACAGTGCGGTATATTTTCACAACTCACGCCACCCGGAACACCACAGTGAAATGGTGTATCCGAACGTCGGAATCGTACCCTACTAGATATGGTGCGATCTATCATGTCTCTTACTGATTTATCGCTATCGTTTTGGGGTTATGCTTTAGAGACGACTGTTGTCGGTGTCAAAACCGGCGGATCTCGGGTTGGGGGTCCCGAACTATGCGTCTAAGGCGGATGGTAACAGGAGGCGGGGGACACGATGTTTACCCAGGTTCGGGCCCTCTCGATGGAGGTAATATCCTACTTCCTGCTTGATTGATCTTGATGATATGAGTATTACAAGAGTTGATCTACCACGAGATCATAGAGGCTAAACCCTAGAAGCTAGCCTATGGTATGATTGTTGTTCTACGGACTAAACCCTCCAGTTTATATAGACACTGGAGGGGGCTAGGGTTACACAGAGTCGGTTACAATGGGAGGAGATCTACATATCCGTATTGCCAAACTTGCCTTCCATGCCAAGGAGAGTCCCATCCGGACACGGGATGAAGTCTTCAATCTTGTATCTTCATAGTCCAACAGTCTGGCCAAAGGATATAGTCTGGCTGTTCGGAGACCCCCTAATCCAGGACTCCCTCAGTAGCCCCTGAACCAGGCTTCAATGACGATGAATCCGGCGCGCAGATTGTCTTCGGCATTGCAAGGCGGGTTCCTCCTCCGAATACTCCATAGAAGATTTTGAACACAAGGATAGTGTCCGGCTTTGCAAAACAAATTCCACATACCACCGTAGAGAGAATAATATTGAAGGAAATATGCCCTAGAGGCAATAATAAAGTTATTATTTATTTCCTTATATCATGATAAATGTTTATTATTCATGCTAGAATTGTATTAACCGGAAACATAATACATGTGTGAATACATAGACAAACAGAATGTCACTAGTATGCCTCTACTTGACTAGCTCGTTAATCAAAGATGGTTATGTTTCCTAATCATGGACAAAGAGTTGTTATTTGATTAACGGGATCACATCATTAGTTGAATGATCTGATTGACATGACCCATTCCATTAGCTTAGCACCCGATCGTTTACTATGTTGCTATTGCTTTCTTCATGACTTATACATGTTCCTATGACTATGAGATTATGCAACTCCCGTTTACCGGAGGAACACTTTGTGTGCTACCAAACGTCACAACGTAACTGGGTGATTATAAAGGAGCTCTACAGGTGTCTCCAAAGGTACATGTTGGGTTGGCGTATTTCGAGATTAGGATTTGTCACTCCGAATGTCGGAGAGGTATCTCTGGGCCCTCTCGGTAATGCACATCACTTAAGCCTTGCAAGCATTGCAACTAATGAGTTAGTTGCGGGATGATGTATTACGGAACGAGTAAAGAGACTTGCCGGTAATGAGATTGAACTAGGTATTGGATACCGACGATCGAATCTCATGCAAGTAACATACCGATGACAAAGGGAACAACGTATGTTGTTATGCGGTCTGACCGGTAAAGATCTTCGTAGAATATGTAGGAGCCAATATGGGCATCAAGATCGTCACCACGCCGTCGTGCTGACGGAACTCTTCCCCGACACTTTGCTGGATCGGAGTCCGGGGATCGTCATCGAGCTGAACGTGTGCTAGAACTCGGAGGTGCCGTAGTTTCGGTGATTGATCGGTCGGGCCGTGAAGACGTACGACTACATCAACCGCGTTTTCATAACGCTTCCACTGTCGGTCTACAAGGGTACGTAGATCACACTCTCCCCTCTCGTTGCTATGCATCACCATGATCTTGCGTGTGCGTAGGAAAAAATTTGAAATTACTATGTTCCCCAACAAATATTTCCACAAATCTAATCTGCCGACGTATTTCGCAGCATGACACCACACAACAGTCTGGTTATTATTCGAGCCGTTTTTCTCAACCAGCTACCGCACATATCGCGAGGCGGTTTCCTTGGCACGTCTTGTCGAAGAAGAGATCGTGTCCCCTTATCACGGGATTCTCATCAATACGGATGTGGGTAACCTAGCCGCGCCATCAATTACGGCGCTTGGGAAATAAGAGGTTTTACCAGGGGAGTGGGGAGGCACATTGCCTCTTCTGCCCTTATAAAGGGACAATGATTTACTCTTTTCACCCACACCTTCGATTCATCACAATATAACTAGATTATTGACTCTAGTGCAAGTAGGAGACTATTGGAAATATGCCCTAGAGGCAATAATAAAAGGATTATTATTATATTTCCTTGTTCATGATAATTGTCTTTTATTCATGCTATAATTGTGTTATCCGGAAATCGTAATACATGTGTGAATACATAGACACCAACATGTCCCTAGTAAGCATCTAGTTGACTAGCTCGTTGATCAATAGATAGTCATGGTTTCCTGACTATGGACATTGGATGTCATTGATAACGAGATCACATCATTAGGAGAATGATGTGATGGACAAGACCCAATCCTAAGCATAGCACAAGATCGTATAGTTCGTTTGCTAGAGCTTTTCCAATGTCGAGTATCTTTTCCTTAGACCATGAGATCGTGTAACTCCCGGATACCGTAGGAGTGCTTTGGGTGTACCAAACGTCACAACGTAACTGGGTGACTATAAAGGTATACTACGGGTATCTCCGAAAGTGTCTGTTGGGTTGACACGGATCGAGACTGGGATTTGTCACTCCGTGTGACGGAGAGGTATCTCTGGGCCCACTAGGTAATGCATCATCATAATGAGCTCAAGGTGACCAAGTGTTTGGTCACGGGATCATGCATTACGGTACGAGTAAAGTGACTTGCCGGTAACGAGATTGAACGAGGTATTGGGATACCGACGATCGAATCTCAGGCAAGTAAAATACCGATTGACAAAGGGAATTGTATACGGGATTGATTGAATCCTCGACATCGTGGTTCATCTGATGAGATTATCGAGGAGTATGTGGGAGCCAACATGGGTATCCAGATCCCGCTGTTGTTTATTTGCCAGAGAGGCGTCTCGGTCATGTCTGCATATCTCCCGAACCCGTAGGGTCTACACACTTAAGGTTCGGTGACGCTAGGGTTGTAGAGATATGAGTATGCAGTAATCCGAAAGTTGTTTGGAGTCCCGGATGAGATCCCGGACATCACGAGGAGTTCCGGAATGGTCCGGAGGTAAAGAATTATATATAGGAAGTGCAGTTTCGGCCATCGGGAAAGATTCGGGGTCACCGGTATTGTACCGGGACCACCGGATGGGTCCCGGGGGTCCACCGGGTGGGGCCACCCATCCCGGAGGGCCCCATGGGCTGAAGTGGGGAGGGGAACCAGTCCATAGTGGGTTGGTGCGCCCCCCCTTGGGCCCCCCTGTGCCTAGGGTTGGAAACCCTAGGGTGGGGGGCGCCTCCACTTGCCTTGGGGGGCACTCCACCCCCCTTGGCCACCGCCCCCCCCCCCAGGAGATCCCATCTCCCAGGGCCGACGCCCCCCAGGGGGCCTATATAAAGGGGGGAGGGAGCGCAGCCGCACCCAAGTCTTGGCGCCTCCCTCTCCCCTGCTACACCTCTCCCTCTCGCAGAAGCTCGACGAAGCCCTGTTGCGGTGACTGCTGCATCCACCACCACGCCGTCATGCTGCTGGATCTTCATCAACCTCTCCTTCCCCCCTTGCTGGATCAAGAAGGAGGAGACATCATGCTGACCGTACGTGTGTTGAACGCGGAGGTGCCGTCCGTTCGGCGCTAGGATCTCCGGTGATTTGGATCACGACGAGTACGACTCCCTCAACCCCGTTCTCTTGAACGCTTCCGCTCGCGATATACAAAGGTATGTAGATGCACTCCGATCACTCGTTGCTAGATGAACTCATGGATGGATCTTGGTGAAACCGTAGAAAATTTTTTATTTTCTGCAACGTTCCCCAACAGTGGTATCAGAGCTAGGTCTATGCGTAGTTCTCTTTGCACGAGTAGAACACAATTTGTTGTGGGCGTAGATGTTGTCAACTTTCTTGCCGCTACTAGTCTTATTTTGCTTCAGCGGTATTGTGAGATGAAGCGGCCCGGACCGACCTTACACGTATGCTTACGTGAGACAGGTTCCACCGACTGACATGCACTAGTTGCATAAGGTGGCTAGCGGGTGTCTGTCTCTCCCACTTTAGTTGGAGCGGATTCGATGAAAAGGGTCCTTATGAAGGGTAAATAGAAGTTGACAAATCACGTTGTGGCTTTCACGTAGGTAAGAAAACGTTCTTGTTAGAACCCTATTGCAGCCACATAAAACTTGCAACAACAATTAGAGGACGTCTAACTTGTTTTTGCAGCAAGTGTTTTGTGATGTGATGTGGCCAAAGTTGTGATGAATGATGAATGATATATATGTGATGTATGAGATCATGTTCTTGTAATAGGAATCACGACTTGCATGTCGATGAGTATGACAACCGGCAGGAGCCATAGGAGTTGTCTTTATTTTTGTATGACCTGCGTGTCATTGAGAAACGCCATGTAAATTACTTTACTTTATTGCTAAACGTGTTAGCCATAGTAGTAGAAGTAATAGTTGGCGAGCAACTTCATGGAGACACGATGATGGAGATCATGATGTTGGAGATCATGGTGTCATGCCGGTGACAAGATGATCATGGAGCCCCAAGATGGAGATCAAAGGAGCTATATGATATTGGCCATATCATGTCACTATTATTTGATTGCATGTCATGTTTATCATGTTTTTGCATCTTGTTTACTTAGAACAACGGTAGTAAATAAGATGATCCCTCATAATAATTTCAAGAAAGTGTTCCCCCTAACTGTGCACCGTTGCGACAGTTCGTTGTTTCGAAGCACCACATGATGATCGGGTGTGATAGATTCCAACGTTCACATACAACGGGTGTAAGACAGATTTACACATGCAAACACTTAGGTTAACTTGACGAGCCTAGCATGTACAGACATGGCCTCGGAACACAAGAGACCGAAAGGTCGAACATGAGTCGTATGAAAGATACGATCAACATGGAGATGTTCACCGATGATGACTAGTCCGTCTCACGTGATGATCGGACACGGCCTAGTCGAGTCGGATCATGTTTCACTTAGATGACTAGAGGGATGTCTAATCTAAGTGGGAGTTCATTAAATAATTTGATTAGATGAACTTAATTATCATGAACTTAGTCTAAAAAACTTTGCATAAATGTCTTGTAGATCAAATGGCCAACGCTCATGTCAACATGAACTTCAACGCGTTCCTAGAGAAAACCAAGCTGAAAGATGATGGCAGCAACTATACGGACTGGGTCCGGAACCTGAGGATCATCCTCATAGCTGCCAGGAAACAATATGTCCTAGAAGCACCGCTAGGTGAAGCACCCATCCCAGAGAACCAAGACGTTATGAACGCTTGGCAGCAGCGTGCTGATGATTACTCCCTCGTTCAGTGCGGCATGCTTTACAGCTTAGAACCGGGGCTCCAAAAGCGTTTTGAGCAACACGGAGCATATGAGATGTTCGAAGAGCTGAAAATGGTTTTCCAAGATCATGCCCGGGTCGAGAGATATGAAGTCTCCGACAAGTTCTACAGTTGTAAGATGGAGGAAAATAGTTCTGTCAGTGAGCACATACTCAAGATGTCTGGGTTGCACAACCGCTTGTCCAAGCTGGACATTAACCTCCCAGACGAGGCGGTCATTGACAGAATCCTTCAGTCGCTCCCACCTAGCTACAAGAGCTTTGTGATGAACTACAATATGCAGGGGATGGAAAAGACCATTCCTGAAGTATTTTCAATGCTGAAATCAGCGGAGGTAGAAATCAAGAAGGAACATCAAGTGTTGATGGTCAATAAAACCACCAAGTTCAAGAAAGGCAAGGGTAAGAAGAACTTCAAGAAGGACGGCAAGGATGTTTCCGCGCCCGGTAAGCCAGTTGCCGGGAAGAAGTCAAAGAATGGACCCAAGCCTGAGACTGAGTGCTTTTATTGCAAAGGGAAGGGTCACTGGAAGCGGAACTGCCCCAAATACTTAGCGGACAAGAAGGCCGGCAACACTAAAGGTATATGTGATATACATGTAATTGATGTGTACCTTACCAGTGCTCGTAGTAGCTCCTGGGTATTTGATACCGGTGCCGTTGCTCATATTTGTAACTCAAAGCAGGAGCTGCGGAATAAGCGGAGACTGGCGAAGGACGAGGTGACGATGCGCGTCGGGAATGGTTCCAAGGTCGATGTGATCGCCGTCAGCATGCTACCTCTACATTTACCTACGGGATTAGTTTTAAACCTCAATAATTGTTATTTAGTGCCAAGTTTGAGCATGAACATTGTATCCGGATCTCGTTTAATACGAGATGGCTACTCATTTAAATCCGAGAATAATGGTTGTTCTATTTATATGAGAGATATGTTTTATGGTCATGCTCCGATGGTCAATGGTTTATTCTTAATGAATCTCGAACGTGATGTTACACATATTCATAATGTGAATAGCAAAAGATGTAAAGTTGATAACGATAGTCCCACATACTTGTGGCACTGCCGCCTTGGTCACATTGGTGTAAAGCGCATGAAGAAGCTCCATGCTGATGGACTTTTAGAGTCTCACGATTATGAATCATTTGACACATGCGAACCATGCCTCATGGGCAAAATGACCAAGACTCCGTTCTCCGGAACAATGGAGCGAGCAATCAGCTTATTGGAAATCATACATACTGATGTGTGCGGTCCAATGAGCGTTGAGGCTCGCGGAGGATATCGTTATGTTCTCACTCTCACTGATGACTTGAGTAGATATGGGTATGTCTACTTGATGAAACACAAGTCTGAGACCTTTGAAAAGTTCAAGGAATTTCAGAATGAGGTAGAGAATCAACGTGACCGAAAAATAAAGTTCTTACGATCAGATCGTGGAGGAGAATATTTAAGTCACGAATTTGGCACACACTTAAGGAAATGTGGAATCGTTTCACAACTCACGCCGCCTGGAACACCTCAACGTAACGGTGTGTCCGAACGTCGTAATCGCACTCTATTGGATATGGTGCGATCTATGATGTCTCTTACTGATTTACCGCTATCATTTTGGGGATACGCTCTAGAGACAGCTACATTCACTTTAAATAGGGCACCGTCTAAATCCGTTGAGACGACACCGTATGAATTATGGTTTGGGAAGAAACCTAAGCTGTCGTTTCTAAAAGTTTGGGGATGCGATGCTTATGTCAAGAAACTTCAACCTGAAAAGCTCGAACCCAAGTCGGAAAAATGCGTCTTCATAGGATACCCTAAGGAAACCATTGGGTATACCTTCTACCTTAGATCCGAAGGCAAGATCTTTGTTGCCAAGAACAGATCCTTTCTGGAAAAAGATTTTCTCTCGAAAGGAGTAAGTGGGAGGAAAGTAGATGTAACGCCCTCGATGCGGCTATAGCTCCCACGTGTCGAGGCACGACTTAGAGACATAACCGCATTGAAAGCAATGTCGCAAGTCAGGCAATCATTACAACATCCCATGTAATATATAATAAAAGGGGGAGAACATAGTTGGCTTACACTCGCCACGTCACATCAAAGTACATAAATAACATCCATCATACAAACACTCATGGCCCGACTACGGTGCCCAAATAGAAGAAAACCCAACATGCGACAAGGCCCTGAATCGAACCCCAACTAGGCACCACTACTGATCATCGGGAAAGGAAACATAATAACGCTGAGAGTCCTTGTCGAACTCCCACTTGAGCTCGTACTCGTCACCTGGAGCGAAATCACCTGGACCTGCATCTGGAATTATAGTATCTGTGAGCCACGGGGACTCAGCAATCTCGCACCCTCGCGATCAAGACTATTTAAGCTTATAGGAAGGATAAGGCAAATATATGTGGAGCTGCAGCAAGCGACTAGCATATATGGTGGCTATCTTATACGCAAAAGAGAGTGAGAAGAGGAGGCAAAGCGCGAGCAAGAATCTAGAAGAACAACCTGCGCAAGCATAACTCCAACACCGTGTCCACTTCTCGGACTCCGCCGGAAAGGGGCCATCACGGTAACACACACGGTTGATTCATTTTAATTAAGTTTAATTCAAGTTATCTACAACCGGACATTAACAAATTCCCATCTGCCCATAACCGCGGGCATGGCTTTCGAAAGTTCAATCCCTGCAGGGGAGTCCCAACTTAGCCCATGACAAGCTCTCACGGTCAACGAAGGAATAGACCTCCTCCCAAGACGTTCCGATCAGACTCGGTATCTCGGTAACTCAAGACACTTCGACAGGTTAAAACAAGTCCAGCAACACCGCCTGAATGTGCCGACAAATCCCGATAGGAGCTGCACATATCTCGTTCTCAGGGCACACTCAGATAGGTCAAGCTACGAGTAAAACCAACCCTCAAGTTTCCCTGAGGTGGCCCCGCAGGCTGCCCGATTCGGACCAACACTCAGAGGGAGCACTGGCCCGGGGGGGTTAAAACAAGATGACCCTTGGGCTCCGGTAACCCAAGGGAAAAGGAGGATAGGTGGCGAATGGTAAAACCAAGGTTGGGCATTGCCGGAAAAGCTTTAATCAAGGCGAAGTATCAAGGGGTTCCCATTATAACCCAACCGCGTAAGGAACGCAAAATCCGGGAACATAACACCGATATGACGGAACCTAGGGCGGTAAGAGTGGAACAAAACACTAGGCGAGAGGCCGAGCCTTCCACCCTTCACCAAGTATATAGATGCATTAAGATAATCATGGCAATATAATGATATCCCAACAAGTAAATAAAAGATGTTCCAACAAGGAACGGCCTCCAATCTTCACCTGCAACTAGCAACGCTACAAGAGGGGCTGAGCAAAGCGGTAACATAGCCAATCAACGGTTTGCTAGGACAAGGTGGGTTAGAGGTTTGACATGGCAATTGGAAGGCTGACAAGCAAAAGTTAGGCATCGCAGCATTGGCATAGCAAAAGAGCGAGCAAACTAGCATAGCAAAGATAGTAGTGATTCCGAGGGTATGATCATCTTGCCTGCACAGTTGTCAGAGTTGACTGGATCCTCACAAGCGAACTCAACGGGCTCCTCGTTAGCGAACTCGTCTCCTGGATCTACCCAACAATACAAACAAGCAACAAGGATACAATCAACCACGTGCAAGACCAAGCAATATGATGAAATGATGATATGCTATGCGGGATGTGACGCGGGATGCAAAATGCAAGATATGACAGGAAATGCATGAACCTGGCCTCAACTTGGAATTCCAAGGGTGCCACTGGAAATATGAGATGAAATCGCTTGAAAACGATATAAAGAACGCCGGAATCGGAGTTACGGTTTGGAAATGGCAAGCGTTTTAAGAATGACACCGGTCTGGAATTTACAGCAAGTAGGCATCTAAATGCAATGAGATGAACATGCTACAGCCACCAAACATGACAACAAAATACATGGCAGGGATGCACACAAGATGCTTAACAAAAGACTAGCACTGAGCCTCGGCCAATTCATCCATTATGAGGTTCAAACAAGCATGTCAAAAACGCAAATGCAAAACAGATCTCAGACTTAGTGAAATTAACACTTGTCTGAAATTTCAGATCACGAAGCCCTCTTCGGAGCAGCAAAACAACATGATACATGACCTGATTAAGACAAGTAAGAACATGGCATGGAGCTACTCAACAAGCTTAACAAAAGACCCAAAGTGACATGGGGCCAAAAGGGTTCACAAAATATACTAACGGGCTCATGAACATAGCAAAAACACAATCAGTTTTCAGACTTAGTGAAAACTGAGACATGCTGAAATATAACTCACGAAGGCATGTAAACGAGCTCGATGCACTCACCACGGTCCAAGTCATGGCAAGGCAGACATACATCCATTAAGAAGGTACAAAATTCTAGCTAGACATGGCAAGAACAATGGCATAGCATGCAAACATCAACTACAATAACATCGGCAAAATCGCAAACGAGTTGACGATCTGCCCAGATTCACCACGAAGCAAAAGTAGAGCTCGATTGACTCAAGCTATGGTGCTCCATAATTGCAAGTAAAGACATATATGGATAGAACATAACATGATTAACAAAACTCCTTTACTGATCATCCTCAAAAGAGGCAAGGATCACTAGGAAACAAGCTGAACATATGGCATTATGAACTAAATAATCCCAGACTTAGTGAAAACTACTAAGTCCCTGAAAACAGATTTTCCGGGTGCCTCACTTTGCAAGCTTGCACAAGTCACCACACACATCCTAAAAATGCATGGGTTGCACCTCTAGAAAGAAGACAAAATCCATAACAAAACATATGAAGGACTCACAGGCATAGCATGCACACAATAATCATGACAAAAAAGACAAAAGTCTAAGATGAACTAGCAGATCTTACAATTAACTCACCAAGCCTCCTTCTAACAGCATTTTGGGCATCAATATGAACTCAAATGAAAATGATGCAATGGAATGAAATGATGTACTCGTCGAGGCGAACATTTTGATATACTATATGCCCAAATCGGAGCTACGGATGCAAAGTTACGGCAGGTCAAAGTAGGCATAAAAATTAGGGTTTCTGAGCAAAAAGTCAACCGTTCGGGATCCAGATCTGGATCGGCACGGATAACGGAGTTTGCCGGATTTCACTGTTCACGCCGGAGTCTTGCCGGAGAGGAAGAAGCCGGACATGCATGGGGAGGAGGAGGAGGACGGCGGGGCCGGCCGGATCCGGCGAGGACGGCGGCGGCGGCGGCCGGGGTCGGCCGGTGCGGGCTCCGGCGAGGCGGGCGAAGGGCGGCCGGGGTCGGCCGGTGCGGGCTCCGGCGAGGTCGCCCGCGGAGGCGGCGAGCTTCGGCGCCCGGGGCCGGGGAAGACGGGCGGCGCGGGGCGAGGCTCCTCGGGCCCGACGAGGCGCGGGGGAGGGCCCGCCTCGGGCCTGCGGGCCGGCGGGAGCGGCGATGTGGGCGCGGCGGCGCGGGCCAATGGCGTGGCAACAAGTGGCGGCGGGGTGGCGATTCAGACGTGTCCGTCGGCGGGGAATTTTTCCGGCGGGCGCGAGGGGTGGATCTAGGGTTTCATGGGAGGAGATGATCCGAAAAATGGAGGGGGCTATTTATAGGCATAAGTGGAGGTAGGAGAGTCCAAATGAGGTGCGGTTTTCAGCCACGCGTTCGTGGTCGAACGATCTAGATGATGGAGCAAAGATTGGTGGGTTTTGGGCCAAATTGGAGGGGTGTTGGGCTGCAACACACACGAGGCCTTTTCGGTCCCTCGGTTAACCGTTGGAGTATCAAACGAAGTCCAAATGATACGAAACTTGACAGGCGGTCTACCGGTAGTAAACCAAGGCCGCATGACATGTCTCGGTCCAATCCGGAAATGTTTAATCCCCACACACGAAAGAAAGCTAGAATTGACCACCGGAGGAGAACGAAGCGCCGGAATGCAAAACGGACAACGGGGAAAATGCTCGAATGCATGAGATGAACACGTATGCAAATGCAATGCACATGATGACATGATATGAGATGCATGAAAACGAAAACAACACACGGAGACAAAGACCCGAACCCGAGAAATAAATATAAATTAGTGCCGGAAACGGCAAGAGTTGGAGTACAAATAGGGAAAGTTACATCCGGGGTGTTACAGTAGAACTCGATGAAGTACTACCTCTTGAACCGGAAAGTAGTGCAGCTCAGGAAAATGTTCCTGTGGTGCCTACATCCACTGGAGAGGAAATTAATGATGATGATCAAGGTACTTCGAATCAAGTTGCTACTGAACTTCGTAGGTCCACAAGGACACGTTCCACACCAGAGTGGTATGGCAACCCTGTCCTGGAAATCATGTTGTTAGACAACGGTGAACCTTCGAACTATGAAGAAGCGATGGCGGGCCCAGATTCCAACAAATGGCTTGAAGCCATGCAATCCGAGATAGGATCCATGTATGAAAACAAAGTATGGACTTTGACAGACTTGCCCGATGATCGGCGAGCGATAGAAAACAAATGGATATTTAAGAAGAAGACGGACGCGGATGGTAATGTTACCATCTATAAAGCTCGACTTGTTGCTAAGGGTTATCGGCAAGTTCAAGGGGTTGACTATGATGAGAATTTCTCTCCCGTAGCGAAGCTGAAGTCCGTCCGAATTATGTTAGCAATTGCCGCATACTATGATTATGAGATATGGCAAATGGACGTCAAAACGGCATTCCTTAACGGTTATCTTAAGGAAGAACTGTATATGATGCAGCCGGAAGGTTTTGTCGACCCTAAGAATGCTAACAAGGTATGCAAGCTCCAGCGATCCATTTATGGGCTGGTGCAAGCATCTCGGAGTTGGAACATTCGCTTTGATGAGATGATCAAAGTGTTTGGGTTTATGCGGACTTATGGAGAAGCCTGCGTTTACAAGAAAGTGAGTGGGAGCTCTGTAGCATTTCTCATATTATATGTAGATGACATACTTTTGATGGGAAATGATATAGAACTTTTGGACAGCATTAAGGCCTACTTGAATAAGAGTTTTTCAATGAAGGACCTTGGAGAAGGTGCTTATATATTAGGCATCAAGATCTATAGAGATAGATCAAGACGCCTCATAGGTCTTTCACAAAGCACATACCTTGATAAGATATTGAAGAAATTCAATATGGATCAGTCTAAGAAGGGGTTCTTGCTTGTGTTGCAAGGTGTGAAATTGAGCTCAGCTCAATGTCCGACCACGGTAGAAGATATAGAAGAGATGAGTGTCATCCCCTATGCCCCAGCCATAGGGTCTATTATGTATGCCATGCTGTGTACCAGACCTGATGTAAACCTTGCCCTAAGTTTGGTAGGAAGGTACCAAAGTAATCCCGGCAAGGAACACTGGACAGCGGTCAAGAATATCCTGAAGTACCTGAAAAGGACTAAGGACATGTTTCTCGTTTATGGAGGTGACGAAGAGCTCGTCGTAAAGGGTTACGTCCACGCTAGCTTCGACACAGATCTGGATGACTCTAAGTCACAAACCGGATACGTGTATATGTTGAATGGTGGAGCAGTAAGCTGGTGCAGCTGCAAGCAGAGCGTCATGGCGGGATCTACATGTGAAGCGGAGTACATGGCAGCCTCGGAGGCAGCGCATGAAGCAATTTGGGTGAAGGAGTTCATCACCGACCTAGGAGTCATACCCAATGCGTCGGGGCCGATCAAACTCTTCTGTGACAACACTGGAGCTATTGCACTTGCCAAGGAGCCCAGGTTTCACAAGAAGACCAGACACATCAAGCGTCGGTTCAACTCCATTCGTGAAAATGTTCAAGATGGAGACATAGAAATTTGCAAAGTGCATGCGGATCTGAATGTCGCAGATCCATTGACTAAACCTCTTCTGCGAGCAAAACATGATCAACACCAGAACTCTATGGGTGTTCGATTCATCACAATATAACTAGATTATTGACTCTAGTGCAAGTGGGAGACTGTTGGAAATATGCCCTAGAGGCAATAATAAAAGGATTATTATTATACTTCCTTGTTCATGATAATTGTCTTTTATTCATGCTATAATTGTGTTATCCGGAAATCGTAATACATGTGTGAATACATAGACACCAACATGTCCCTAGTAAGCATCTAGTTGACTAGCTCGTTGATCAATAGATAGTCATGGTTTCCTGACTATGGACATTGGATGTCATTGATAACGAGATCACATCATTAGGAGAATGATGTGATGGACAAGACCCAATCCTAAGCATAGCACAAGATCGTATAGTTCGTTTGCTAGAGCTTTTCCAATGTCGAGTATCTTTTCCTTAGACCATGAGATCGTGTAACTCCCGGATACCGTAGGAGTGCTTTGGGTGTACCAAACATCACAACGTAACTGGGTGACTATAAAGGTATACTACGGGTATCTCCGAAAGTGTCTGTTGGGTTGACACGGATCGAGACTGGGATTTGTCACTCCGTGTGACGGAGAGGTATCTCTGGGCCCACTAGGTAATGCATCATCATAATGAGCTCAAGGTGACCAAGTGTTTGGTCACGGGATCATGCATTACGGTACGAGTAAAGTGACTTGCCGGTAACGAGATTGAACGAGGTATTGGGATACCGACGATCGAATCTCAGGCAAGTAAAATACCGATTGACAAAGGGAATTGTATACGGGATTGATTGAATCCTCGACATCGTGGTTCATCCGATGAGATTATCGAGGAGTATGTGGGAGCCAACATGGGTATCCAGATCCCGCTGTTGTTTATTTGCCGGAGAGGCGTCTCGGTCATGTCTGCATATCTCCCGAACCCGTAGGGTCTACACACTTAAGGTTCGGTGACGCTAGGGTTGTAGAGATATGAGTATGCAGTAATCCGAAAGTTGTTTGGAGTCCCGGATGAGATCCCAGACGTCACGAGGAGTTCCGGAATGGTCCGGAGGTAAAGAATTATATATAGGAAGTGCAGTTTCGGCCATCGGGAAAGATTCGGGGTCACCGGTATTGTACCGGGACCACCGGATGGGTCCCGGGGGTCCACCGGGTGGGGCCACCCATCCCGGAGGGCCCCATGGGCTGAAGTGGGGAGGGGAACCAGCCCATAGTGGGTTGGTGCGCCCCCCCCCTTGGGCCCCCCTGTGCCTAGGGTTGGAAACCCTAGGGTGGGGGCGCCTCCACTTGCCTTGGGGGGCACTCCACCCCCCTTGGCCACCGCCCCCCCCAGGAGATCCCATCTCCCAGGGCCGACGCCCCCCCCAGGGGGCCTATATAAAGGGGGGAGGGAGCGCAGCCGCACCCAAGTCTTGGCTCCTCCCTCTCCCCTGCTACACCTCTCCCTCTCGCAGAAGCTCGGCGAAGCCCTGTTGCGGTGACTGCTGCATCCACCACCACGCCGTCGTGCTGCTGGATCTTCATCAACCTCTCCTTCCCCCCTTGCTGGATCAAGAAGGAGGAGACGTCATGCTGACCGTACGTGTGTTGAACGCGGAGGTGCCGTCCGTTCAGCGCTAGGATCTCCGGTGATTTGGATCACGACGAGTACGACTCCCTCAACCCCGTTCTCTTGAACGCTTCCGCTCGCGATCTACAAAGGTATGTAGATGCACTCCGATCACTCGTTGCTCGATGAACTCATAGATGGATCTTGGTGAAACCGTAGAAAAATTTTTATTTTCTGCAACGTTCCCCAACACAGGCGGCTCGGAGTCCGTGGCCGGAGATGAATCCAGTGGTTCGGCATCACGACTCTCGTGTGGGGTGAAGTCAGTATCCGGCTCTATCTCCGCTGAGAGTATGGTCTCCATGGCGGGGTCTATCCACCCGTCCTTGGATGGAGCAATTTGCTCCGGATTGAAGGCCGGAGTAGTTGCCGGTGTGATCTCCCGAACACTGTCCGATGGCAGAGCTAAATTATGCTCGTCGTGATCGTGCGGCGCACCTGGCATGGGCTCGAATCCGTCGAAGATGAAGTCTCCGCGGATGTCGGCAGTGTAATTCAAGTTCCCAAACCTGACCTGGTGGCCAGGGGCGTAGCTCTCGATCTGCTCCAGATGGCCAAGCGAGTTAGCCCGCAGAGCGAAGCAGCCGAATACGAAGATCTGTCCGGGGAGGAAAACCTCACCCTGGACCGCATCGTTACCAATGATCGAAGGAGCCATCAGGCCTTATGGTGATGACACAATGGAACTCTCAATGAAAGCACCAATGTCGGTGTCAAAACCGGTGGATCTCGGGTAGGGGGTCCCGAACTGTGCGTCTAAGGCGGATGGTAACAGGAGGCGGGGGACCCGATGTTTACCCAGGTTCGGGCCCTCTCGATGGAGGTAATACCCTACTTCCTGCTTGATTGATCTTGATGATATGAGTATTACAAGAGTTCATCTACCACGAGATCATAGAGGCTAAACCCTAGAAGCTAGCCTATGGTATGATTGTTGTTCTACGGACTAAACCCTCCGGTTTATATAGACACCGGAGGGGGCTAGGGTTACACAGAGTCGGTTACAATGGGAGGAGATCTACATATCCGTATTGCCAAGCTTGCCTTCCACGCCAAGGAGAGTCCCATCCGAACACGGGACGAAGTCTTCAATCTTGTATCTTCATAGTCCAACAGTCCGGCTAAAGGATATAGTCCGGCTGTCCGGAGACCCCCTAATCCAGGACTCCCTCAGTTGCATTCACGTTAATAGGGCACCATCAAAATCCGTTGAGACGACACCTTATGAACTGTGGTTTGGCAAGAAACCAAAGTTGTCGTTTCTTAAAGTTTGGGGCTACGATGCTTATGTGAAAAAACTTCAACCTGATAAGCTTGAACCCAAATCGGAGAAATGTATCTTCATAGGGTACCCAATGGAAACTGTTGGGTACACCTTCTATCACAGATCCGAAGGCAAGATATTCGTTGCTAAGAATGGATCCTTTCTAGAGAAGGAGTTTCTCTCGAAAGAAGTGAGTGGGAGGAAAGTAGAACTTGATGAGGTAATTGTACCTGCTCCCTTATTGGAAAGTAGTTCATCACAGAAACCGGTTTCTGTGACACCTACACCAATTAGTGAGGAAGCTAATGATATCAATCATGAAACTTCAGATCAAGTTACTACTGAACCTCGTAGGTCAACCAGAGTAAGATCCACACCAGAGTGGTACGGTAATCCTATTCTGGAGGTCATGTTACTTGACCAAGGTGAACCTACAAACTATGAAGAAGCGATGGTGAGCCCAGATTCGACAAAATGGCTGGAGGCCATGAAATCTGAGATGGGATCCATGTATGAGAACAAAGTATGGACTTTGGTTGACTTGCCTGATGATCGGCAAGCCATTGAGAATAAGTGGATCTTCAAGAAGAAGACTGACGCTGACGGTAATGTTACTGTCTATAAAGCTCGACTTGTTGCAAAAGGTTTTCGACAAGTTCAAGGGATTGACTACGTTGAGACTTTCTCACCCGTAGCGATGCTTAAGTCTGTCCGAATCATGTTAGCAATTTCTGCATTTTATGATTATGAAATTTGGCAAATGGATGTCAAAACTGCATTCCTAAATGGATTTCTGGAAGAAGAGTTGTATATGATGCAACCAGAAGGTTTTGTTGATCCAAAGGGAGCTAACAAAGTGTGCAAGCTCCAGCGATCCATTTATGGACTGGTGTAAGCCTCTCGAGTTGGAACAAACGTTTTGATAGTGTGATCAAAGCATATGGTTTTATACAGACTTTTGGAGAAGCCTGTATTTACAATAAAGTGAGTGGGAGCTCTGTAGCATTTCTGATATTATATGTGGATGGCATATTACTGATTGGAAATGATATAGAATTTCTGGATAGCATAAAAGGATACTTGAATAAAAAAATTCAATGAAAGACCTCGGTGAAGTTGCTTACATATTAGGCATCAAGATCTATAGAGATAGATCAAGACGCTTGATAGGACTTTCACAAAGCACATACCTTGACAAAGTTTTGAAAAAGTTCAAAATGGATCAAGCAAAGAAAGGGTTCTTGCCTGTATTACAAGGTGTGAAGTTGAGTCAGACTCAATGCCCGACCACTGCAGAAGATAGAGAGAAAATGAAAGATGTTCCCTATGCTTCAGCCATAGGCTTTATCATGTATGCAATGATGTGTACCAGACCTGATGTGTGTCTTGCTATTAGCCTAGCAGGCAGGTACCAAAGTAATCTAGGAGTGGATCACTGGACAGCGGTCAAGAACATCCTGAAATACCTGAAAGGGACTAAGGATATGTTTCTCGTTTATGGAGGTGACAAAGAGCTAGTCGTAAATGGTTACGTCGATGCAAGCTTTGACACTGATCCGGACGATTCTAAATCACAAACCCGATACGTGTTTACATTGAATGGTGGAGCTGTCAGTTGGTGCAGTTCTAAACAAAGCGTCATGGCGGGATCTAAGTAAGAAGCGGAGTACATAGCTGCTTCGGAAGCAGCAAATGAAGGAGTCTGGATGAAGGAGTTCATATCCGATCCAGGTGTCATACCAAGTGCATCGGGTCCAATGAAAATCTTCTGTGAGCATACTGGTGCAATTGCCTTGGCAAAGGAATCCAGATTTCACAAGAGGACCCAGCACATCAAGAGACGCTTCAATTCCATCCGGGACCAAGTCCAGGTGGGAGACATAGAGATTTGCAAGATACATACGGATCTGAATTTTGCACACCCGTTGACTAAGCATCTTCCACGAGCAAAACATGATCAGCACCAAAACTCCATGGGTGTTAGAATCATTACTGTGTAATCTAGATTATTGACTCTAGTGCAAGTGGGAGACTGAAGGAAATATGCCCTGGAGGTAATAATAAAGTTATTATTTATTTCCTCATATCATGATAAATGTTTATTATTCATGCTAGAATTGTATTAACCAGAAACATAATACATGTGTGAATACATAGACAAACATAGTGTCACTAGTATGCCTCTACTTGACTAGCTCGTTAATCAAAGATGGTTAAGTTTCCTAGCCATGGACATGAGTTGTCATTTGATTAACGGGATCACATTATTAGGAGAATAATGTGATTGACTTGACTCATTCCGTTAGCTTAGCACTTGATCGTTTAGTATGTTGCTATTGCTTTCTTCATGACTTATACATGTTCCTATGACTATGAGATTATGCAACTCCCGCTTACCGGAGGAACACTTTGTGTGCTACCAAACGTCACAACGTAACTGGGTGATTATAAAGGTGCTCTACAGGTGTCTCCGAAGGTACTTGTTGGGTTGGCGTATTTCGAGATTAGGATTTGTCACTCCGATTATCGGAGAGGTATCTCTGGGCCCTCTCGTTAATGCACATCACTATAAGCCTTGCAAGCATTGTGACTAATGAGTTAGTTGTGAGATGATGTATTACGGAACGAGTAAACAGACTTGCCGGTAACGAGATTGAACTAGGTATTGTGATACCGACGATCGAATCTCGGGCAAGTAACATACCGATGACAAAGGGAACAACGTATGTTGTTATGCGGTTTGACCGATAAAGATCTTCGAAGAATGTATAGGAGCCAATATGAGCATCCAGGTTCCGCTATTGGTTATTGACCAGAGACGTGTCTCGGTCATGTCTACATAGTTCTCGAACCCATAGGGTCCGTACGCTTAAAGTTAGATCACGATCGGTATTATGAGTTTTGTGTTTTGATGTACCGAAGATAGTTCGGAGTCTCGGATATGATCACGGACATGACGAGGAGTCTCGAAATGGTCGAGACATAAAGATCGATATATTGGACGACTATGTTCGGACACCGGAATGGTTTCGGGGAGTTTCAGACACATACCGGAGTACCGGGGGGTTACCGGAACCCCCCGGGGAGACTAATGGGCCTATTGGGCCCTAGTGGAGAAGAGGAGGGGCGGCCAAGGGCAGCTGCGCGCCCCTCCTCCCCCCCCCCCCAAGTCCGAATTGGACAAGGAGGGGGCGGCGCCCCCCTTTTCCTTTCCCCCTCTCTCTCCTTCCCTCTCCTCTCCTACTCCCACTTGGAAGGGGGGAGTCCTACTCCCGGTGGGAGTAGGACTCCTCATGGGGCGCGCCTAGGGTGGCCGGCCCCCTCCCCCTCCTCCACTCCTTTACATACGGGGAGGAGGGCACCCCTTGGAGACACAACAATTGATCTCTTGATCTCTTAGACGTGTGCGGTGCCCCCCTCCACCATATTCCACCTCTATAATATTGTAGCGGTGCTTAGGCGAAGCCCTGCGTTGGTAGCATCATCATCACCATCACCACGACGTCATGCTGATAGAACTCTCCCTCAAAGCTCGGCTAGCTCGGAGTTCGAGGTACGTCATCGAGCTGAACGTGTGCTGAACTCAGAGGTGCCGTACGTTCGGTACTCGGATCGGTCGGATCGTGAAGACGTACGACTACATCAACCGCGTTGTGCTAACGCTTCCGCTTTCGGTCTACGAGGGTACGTGGACACACTCTTCCCTCTCGTTGTTATGCATCACCATGATCCTGTGTGTGCGTAGGAATTTTTTTAAAATTACTACGTTCCCCAACAAACTCATGTCTATGACTAGGAAACCATAGCCGTCTTTGATCAACGAGCTAGTCCGGTAAAGGCTTACTAGGGACATGTTGTTGTCTATGTATCCACACATGCATTTGAGTTTTCAGTCAATACAATTATAGCATGGACAATAAACGATTATCATGAACAAGGAAATATAATAATAACCACTTTATTATTGCCTCTAGGGCATATTTCTAATAGGGTCACCGTAATCTCCTCACGCCCTCACTTGATCCCGCTTGGTATATCTTCTACACTTTGTGTGTTGATCAACTTGAATCACTCTTTGACTTAGTCTTGATCAACCTTGTATCATGCCTTGTTTATGACCAATCTTTGGATAATTCCTTGAATAACACCTTGGTCACAACCAACAAATGGACTTCAAGAAAAGCCTATGGACAAATCCTACGAATATAACTCAAGACAACCATTAGTCCATAGAGATTGTCATCAATTACCAAAACCAAAGATGGGGGCACCACTATGTTCTTTCATCCACCATCAGCACCACCGCATCGAGCCGCGTCCACCCGAGCCCCTCCCCATCCCCAAGACTCCCTGGAGTGCCAAATCTGTCGAACGCAGGGTGTAGCACCATCGTTCAGCGTCGTGCCTACATTTTTCTGGCGACATCTCCGGTGACCTAACCCCGGTGAGGCCCAGATCTAATCTCATCTGTTTGTTTCAATCCAATAGCTCAGCTCACACACGCACTCACTTACCAAATCGGTACCGGCCAATCATGTCTGGACACATGTCCCACCTTATCCAAAACATTATTCAGAACAATTTCCGTTTAATTGAATTATTTGGTAGTTTTATAGAAAACCCCTAGCACTTCAAACCATCGTAACTTTTATCTACGAATGCTAATTTAGTGAACTTTTTGCAGAACGATACTTATGAAATACACTTTCAGCTAGTCCAAAAATATTTAGCCTTTGAATAGTATAAAATTCAAATTCAAGCAGAATGAATTTAAATTTAAATTGGGCATAACTTGTAATTTATAAATCCAATTAAATTGAATCCTTTTACAGAATAAACTTAGTAAAATTAAGTTTCAAATGGTCTCACTGAAAATAAAATTTGAATAATTAAAAAAAATGAATTTAGGTAGAATCCAGTAGATGCCAGAATTTAAAAGAAATTTGGAACTATTTGAGTTGACTTTAAATAAAAGACCTAAATGGAATAATTCCTTTTGCAACTAAGTTCAGAAACTTAAAATGAACTTTATTAATATTTTTGGATTATTATTTGACTTTAGGAAATTCAAAGTAATATTTGGATTCAGTTCAAGTTAAAATTGGTTATAACCTTAGAACCATGAACTCAAATTGAATAAATCCTTTTGCAATATAATTGGGAAACTTAAAATTTACTTAGTAAAATTTTGGAGTTAAATTGATTTTAGAAAAATAAATTTAAACTGAATTTAGTCCAAGCACAGATAAGACTTGAATTGAAGTCTAGTCTAGTAAATAACTTTGGGATTTATAGTTGACCTTAGTCTAAACTGGAGGTTGAATAAATAAACTTTAGTAATTACTATATTGGATTTGTATTTGATTTTAGAAAAAGAATAAAAAATTTGAGTAGGGCTTGAACTGCCGTCAAAGTAGGAGTAGTAGTAGAATCGGATATCATCTCAAAAAAAAATATAGTAACGGAGTAATATAGGCCGCCGCCGCCGCCCAAACCATCGATCCGTGGGGTGCCAGTGCCATGCCGACAGACCACGCAGAGGCAGAGGCAGAGCCAGAGCCAGAGCCCGCCGTCGCCGGCGTCAGCCTGTCGCCGGATGTGCTGGCCAACATCCACGCCCGCCTGGCCTTCCCCGAGCGCCTCGCCTTGGCCGCCGTCTTCCGCGCCGAGCGCCACGCCTTCAGGCCCGAGGCGCCGTACCTCCTCATCCCCGGCCGGACCCCGGACACCGCCACACTCTTCTCCGTCGCCGACCGCCGCGCCGCCGCCGTGCGCTCCCGGGGCCACGCCTTCATGGGCTCCTCCCGCGGGTGGCTCGTCACAGCCGACGCTGACGCCGCGCTGCGCCTCGTCAACCCGGTGACCGGCGAGCAGCGCGCGCTCCCCTGCGTCCACGCGCTCCACGGACTTGGAGTTCACGCTGGAGCCCTTCACCAGGGGCCCGCCGTACCCCTGTTGGCACCTTCACGCTGGAGGCCGAGCAGACGCCAAGGCTGACTAATGAGGACAGCCAACCGTGGCGCCGACGCAAGTACCTCGTGGCGGCTGATGGTGGTGCTCAAGGAGTTGAAGGAGACGACGACGGGCTGGTGTGGCCGGACGTGGTCCTTGAAGGTGCATGTGCTGGACGGAGGCAGGTGGAAGGAGACGGAGGACATCGGAGACGCGGCGCTGTTCGTGTGGGCGAACGAGTCCCTGTGCGTGTCCACCAGGAGCTCAGGGCCGGCTGCGTCTACTAGACCGACAGCTTGCCGTCGGAGTGTTGAGCCTCAAGGACGGCACGGTGAAGAAGGTGTGGGGGCTGGGGCGGCACCGGAGCTGGCAGCGGCCGGTGTGGCTCACGCCTTCCGCTTCCATCCCATGATAGATACAAGTACATTGGTTCACAACCTCCATTGAGAATTACATACATACATACATACATTTACTAAATAAATGAAAGAAGCATCAGCAATTTAGAAAACAATGAAAATTCAAAGGTTTGAAATTTGTGTTAGTATGCAAAAAAGCAGAAAACAACATAAACTTTTTTTGTTTTCTTTTTGGCAATAGATAGATATTCACTCAGATATTGTTATCTGGTGTAATAATACATATATATATATATATATATATATATATATATATATATATATATATATATAGCTTGGACGAAGATACTCGTAGCGTATTCAACACAAATAATGCCGTCCCGATGAACAACAAGAGCAGGAATCATAATAATAGACTATACCAATTCACTCAGCAGCCTCTGAATTCTTGCTTTGGTGTATCCATCCATCCAATAATAATATCGATCCATGTGATCTAGGCTACAGAAAAAAGAAATATTACAATCAAAACATCTTTTGCTTTCCCCAATTCCATCTTATTCAGCACCCAGGTTGGCCTTTCAAGGATTTAGAGGCTCGTCTTGCGCAGTCATCTCTTGTGATTCTGCGGTAAGTATATATGGTTGTTAGCAGCAGTTAGGGACACTCTGAATCGATACATACATCGATCGGAAAGATAGCTGCTGGAACAAATTAAAGGAAAGGCAAGTTACTTGTGGATAGCTTGTGTAGGTCAGCGACAAGCATGAGCCGTCTCTGCAAGATTGCCACCATCAAGAGGAAGATGGAACACATGCCAAACATGACGGTGATAGGGAAAGCATTCACCTGCAACATAATCATGCATGTTTATTACTCCTACTAGGTAAAAAGGAGTTTCAGTGCCATGGTTTCCAAAAGATCCTGACTGACAGATCACCATCAGTGGATATTTTGGATAGGAGAAGAACATTTTGCTTACATTGTAGAGCACCACACAGACAAACAGGTTGAGCGGTATGCGGAAGAAGTTCATGATGGTGCTCCTCGCCTCCTCAGGAATGTACTGAGATCTCATCTTCATGATGGATGGCCAGAAAATGCCGACGCACGACTCAAAGGTACAGAAACCAAGCAGCTGTAGAGAGCCCCCAAACGAGATGCCGCTTCCTTTCACTGAAGACGTCGGCACCAGAAGCTGTCACGTCACACATGCGAAAACGATTCGCTATCAGTAAGAAGAAATCGTCGTACTAGAATGAAAGGCAGAGAAAGAAATGAAGAGTAAGTATGGTCTTACGCTGGTGGCAACCGGGAGGAGAAGGGTGAAGGCTGATACTGCAAACACGATCTGCATATAGCCTTCGACCTTCATCTTGCGGGCCAACAGGCGTGATGCAATGGAGCTACCCAGCATAGACGACAGCATGAAGGTAGCAAATATGAAGCCATGAGGAATGTCTTCATCATTTGGGCTCAAGGCTGGAGTCCAGAGGAAGACAAAGGTGTACATGGAGCCCTCGAACAGCGACTGAATGCGATTTTCTCATCTGAAGATTCATTCATTCATTCATTCATAAATGGTTAGTGTCAGAATAACAATTCTTGTAATGTTGTGTTGCAGTCCGTCCGTCCAATAAAGGAAGTGAAGCTATGGTAAGCAGCATATATACATACCTGAAGCGATTGCCTTGGCGGCAACCTTGAACTGAGACATGAGATCCTTGCCTTCAGATTGATCTCCGTAGTTTTCACTCCAGGAGGACATGATGATAGCCATGCCTATTGCCAGGAAGCACGCGGCGGCATCGAAAGGAGCCACAGGACCAAAGCCCAGGTTGTCAGCAAGCAGGTTTGCAAACAGCCCGGCTATAATGGCGATGAGACCATTTCCGAGGAATATAGCCTTTGAGAATGTGATTGACAACCACTGCGGGTCATAGCCTCTCTGTGAAAGATGACATGAAACAAAACAAAAAGGTGAATAATACTTACTAGTCTTGTTGCATTGCAAAAAGGTACTGTAGAAATCAACAAGATATAATAATAATAATAATGCATAATTTGGCAATTTGGAGATGACAAGGATTTATTTCTGGTTGGTTGTTAATCAAAAAATAGTACTTGCGGCCTATTAGTACATTACATTAGGGGAGGGGAGGGGAGGGGAGGGGAGGGGAGGGAGGGGCAGAAGAAGAGGATTAAATAGAGTGTCACATGCATGCTGCAGATACTGTAGTTAGAGGATCCATCCTATCCTTGGATTCTCTCTCTCTCTTGTTAGGTTAGGATGGATAATTCAGTGAGCACAGTGTTATGTTAATTAATAGTGAGAGAGACAGCACATGGAGAGAGAGGGCGAATAAAAGGACAAGGTCCCAGATTGATGCCCCAGAGAAAGAAAGGGCCATGCTTCCTTGCTCTGTTAAATAAATGCCAATGGCAAGTCGGCAACCACCATAGGATGACCTGACCTCACCTCACCTCACCTGATCTAATCCATTCCACCGACACAACAAACAAAGGACAAGTGACTGATTGATGAAACAAAAACAAAACATGGTGGATTTCATTTAAGATTGCAGGCGGCAAGATTTCATTCAGTCTTTTTTCCTTTGAGATGGATGATGACAAAGTGAGTGAGGTTTTCCTTTCCTCTTGCTGGGCACTCACTCATAGACAAAGTGAGTGAAATCTCCAATTATTTAACTAACACCACTTGTGTAGTCATCTTTATTTATTTATATTGGACTTGCTTGTAGCATTGGCAGTCAAACATCCAGTGCAGCCAGCATATTCACTTCAGCACTAGTACTAGATTATTCACGACAAATATACTCCCTCCGTCCCATAATATAAGAACGTTTTTGACGCTAGTGTAGTGTTAAAAACGTTCTTATATTTTGGGACAGGGGGGTAGATAGGAAGGGATAAGCAGCAGCAGCATTACGTAGGTAGTAGTAAGGACGGATGTTCAACACAAGACACATTCCAAAGATCTACTCCCTCCGTTTCCAAAGAGATGACCCAACTGTGTACTAACTTTAATACAAAGTTGGGTAACCTATTTTGGAACGGAGGGAGTAGTACACACAATCTAGTGAGTGCTTGATGCCTTGCCTTGTGGATATAGAACAAGACAAAAGGTTAAATCTTTTTCTTTCTTTCTTTCTTTGGATTAAAGGCAAAGGCAGCTAGCTAGCTAGCACAGTGGTTTGGGTTGAGTTGATTTTGATTTGATTTGATTTGATTTGATTGACAGTGACACTGGGGAGTAGTGTAGATCTCATCTGGTTTGGGTGGGTTACATACAAAGATACAGAAAATAGTTACTACTCTAATGATGAGTGGTTGTTACTACTACTCTAATGATGAGTGGTGGCAGGAGTGGAGTGGAGTAAAAACCAAGAGAGAAAGAAAGAAAGAAAGAAAGAAAGAAGGGGAAAGAAACCTTGTTGTGCTCGGCGACGAGTCATGACTCGAATGTGGAGAAGAGGAGGGAGGTGGCGACGCCGCCGAGGATGCGGCCGAGGAGGAGGACCCGGTACTGCGGGGAGTGCTTGGTGATGCAGCTGAGGATGTAGGTGATGCAGTAGGTGATGCACGCGCGCTTGCGGCCCCTAATTTATTTTTCATTCAGATTCATTCAGGTAAGCAAGCAAGCAATGAATCCCAATGGAAAACAAGAAAGAATTCCAGAAAGAAAAGAGACGTACTGCCTGTCTGCTAGTGATCCAACCCAACCCAACCCAACCCAACCCAACCTAACCCGGCCATCACCATTCACCCGGACGGAATACATACATAGACTTACTTCTCAATTTACACTCAATTAACATATGTTTGTGACACATTTTACCTTTTCCCTATTACTCCCTCCGTTCCTAAACTAGGTGGTCTACGGATCTGGATGTAGTTTTTATTTCTGGTATTCGTTGTACTGCCATGATTGAAGATGAATAGATCAGAAATTTTTCCGCAAAAAAAAATTGACTACATACGGAGCAAAATGAGTGAATCTACACTTTAAAATATGTCTATCTATATACATCCTTACATATATGTGGTAGTCTATTTAAAATCTCTAAAAAACAAATACTATTCTTTAGGAATGGAGGGAGTATTTTGCTTTTGGAGCTGATTGGACACGCCACGTCTTCGGCTTATTTCTATTATTTCTTGTCTAAGGTTCACATCTAGTTCCATTTTCTGCACTGCCGGTAATTGAAATAATTAGTTTTTGAATCGTATGTTTTGCCAAAATGAAAAAGAAAAAAATGGTGGGGGGGGGGGGGGGGGGGGTAGGTTTTCATCATGCGCGCTTGTTTTTTGTGCTGGATTCAATCAAGATTTGCCTAAAAAGATGACGTGTTAGGAAAGATCAAATTTTGGGTTTAGGTTTTAAGCACGAAACCATAGGTTTCTTCAAAATTCACCCACATGTGTCACAAGATACTGGTTTGCGTTGAAGCTGAATACTTGTGGATTCTGAATGTTGCAGATGCATGCCGGAAATTTGGCATGCTGGATTGACATAACAAGACCCCCAGAACCTTAATCTCATATCTAGCCAAGGAATTTAAGTGCTTTCGATTACTTGAAGGAGCATCTGTTTGAGAGATTTGGGATTTAGCACAAGTGACGGTATGCGCTATCTGAGTAGAGGAGCATGGTTGAAATCACCAACCAAGCTTCAATTCAGACGATAAGATTATGAAGCATTGAAATTCTTTGATTCGCGTTGCTACATGACACCTGGTTTAGATTGACAACCTGACCAAATTGTTGTTGTTCTTGATCGATTGAATGCTTGACAACTCTTTTATCCATTTCTTTTACAAAATGATCTCGCCATCCTCTACACATGGCCTTGGGTAAGTGGACAGAGGAAGATACATAAAATTGGTATAATTAATTAATGTAAATTGGATGGATGCCTTTATTGCCGACGAATCAAGGCCGCTTTTTTCTTTCAAACCCATTGCTTAGAAGAGCAACAACAACAACCCTTGGCCACTTCGGATGCCCCTAGCTGTGCACCCTGCAGAACCGACTTCCCCACTTCGAGATAATCAAGTAAAGAAGATGTTGGTTGCACGTCGAGCATGTTGGCCGTTTGGCTCTCCAACACCATTCAATGTGATGCTGACTTTTATGTGTCAATAGTTTCGACAAAAAGAGATACCGAGTCACCCTCCCTCTTCTCACCTCTCCCATCATGACGTAAGAATGACTATTAGACATCTTCAACCGCAAGTAGTGCGAGGATACACAGACAGGCACGAGGGCATGTATAAAATGGACAAGTGCAACTAGGTGAAGAGGAGGCAGCGATAACAAAGATTATTGCCCTCGCGAATGATCTCCAACAGATGGAGGACTAATCATTGTGTTTTCCATAGGGGAAATTTACTATTATAGTCAATCTTCAACACATATCTTTTTGTTTTTTTTACTTTATGGAGGATCATAAAAGATCATCCTATAGCAAGTAATCTCATAGAAATATAACATTGACCGTTATGGCATCCTTCATTCCTTCCAGACATGCCGCTCATCGTTCCCCATCTGGTACCTTGGTTCACCTCATGTGGTCAGAAGACTAAGGAGAATCCACTTAAGATGGCAAATGGCAAATCAAATGATGTCTCTTCACAAAACATTGAAGATACATAGTGCGCTCTGAGATGTACATGTAAGATTTGTTTTGAATTTTCTGAAGCTTCAAACACACACTTAAAAAGGGAGGACATGTGTTCGGTATTAAAAAAAATGTCTAGGTTGTAGAGGTTTTACTGGGTAAATGTAGGTGGAATAAGGAATGACTGTAATGCATGCACTACAAAAGATGGGTTCTTACGACTGTCCAACATGGACAGTTGCACCAGCAAATAAGTTGTCCGACTCAGTTTTCTCTCCAGTAGAATCAACCTGTTATGCAGAAGTGACACCCTGTGAATTTTTTTCATTGAATCCTATGATGGTGGTTACAATTAGATATACTCCCTCCGTGCACTTTTATAAGACGTTTCAGCCAGCTAACATGAACTGTTTTGGGTGATGTCTGAATTGGCTACAACATCTTATAAATGAACTGAGCGACTACCTTTTCCCTGTCTTGGTAAAGGTGCCAGGAAAGTTCTTCTGTATGAAATGTAACTTTCTCACTGGTTAATTTCTATTCTAGGTGGCATGCATAATCATGATTTTCTGTGCAAACTTGTTTCACCACAACCCCCACAAAAGTAGTTGTACTTTACTACATATGTCTACAGGTGGCATCAAGCTTCTGTATTAAATCTATTTTTCATATCCCAGTTTTTCTTCTTCTCATGAACAAGTTATTTACAAACGGGGTCCTTTTTCATTATTTAATTTTCTAATATAATTGAGTCCATCTCCACACAAGTATTAAGATTTCATTTCTCCCCTGTGTCAATGAAAGGAAGTAGCTCCCTTCCCTTCTACACTTGTTGTGATGCCTCTCGATGAGGTATTCCTGCTGCTGGTTTCCTCTTTCAAATTCTCTTTCAGTCTTTTAATTCCTTTGCTGTTTCTTTGGCAGATGAACACTCCTATATCTGCATTCAAAGGAAAAGGACAGGCTATTGTGCCTAAAACTCCTAGGTATCGGCCCTTCCTTTGTCCTATCATACATTCTGAGAGTTCTTCCTCTTTGCTTATGACTGCTGTTTTTTTTAAATCAGCAAATCACCGTGCCCAAAAAGTGCTCACCGCAAACTCTGTCTTGGACCCTCTAAATCTAAGGACACTGAACTTTCTGCCTCTACTACCAAGGTGGCTAGCCAAACTGAAGAGGTTGCCGCTGCCGGAAATGTTGTTCAGCCTGCACCCATGCCAGATGTTCGTGCCTATGCTTAAGATGCAAATATCGTTTCTATTCTGCACAAACCATGCTTGATGTACAATAATCCGTGATGGCACCAAATTATACAGGTTGGACAGGAAACTGAAGGTGCAGTTGCTGAGGATCCAAAGAACACCCTTCCTGACCCCTCTAAGCCCAAGAGGTATAGACTCATGACCTGTTACATTTAACTATTTCAACACGTATGAGAGAGGCATTGAATTTAGTTGCGTCTTGCGCTGCCTTTTATGGAACAAACTAAGTTCTGCTGTTAGACTATGGAATGGTTCCTGCTTTAGTATGTGCATTTGATATGTATTCTTTCTGATATAAGTTCTAGCATCCACTTATTGTTTCGCTTGCTACTTGGTCATACCTCTTAAAAATTTACTAAATACAAGTTTGTTACCAGGCTCACTAGTTGTTCTGAGCTCTCTGGTGTATGCGGATTAATTACCTGCCCACAAAAAAAACTCAGCTTTTGCCTGTTTCATTGCTCACGATGCATTGCAAGTTGGATGCCTATCCAGTAATATTAGTCTCTCATGTAGGAATCCTATGGGTCTTTTGTTCTTTACAGTTCAAAACAGTCTTCCTTGTGCATATTGACCATGCTTCCTTCTTCACTCATGCATGCAATGTCATTTGATCTGGCTTTTCTTTCTAGAACCGCTGTTTTTAGATTTATGACAGGCTCAGTAAAACATTCCTTTACCTTCAGCATATTTATATGCATTCTTATTTCTTTTTTGTTCCATGTGCATGCAGATTGATTATCTATATAATTGGTTTTCTATGTGCTAAGGTTCAATGAGACTTCTGGTCGTTTATGTTTTTCTGCAGTTCCTATGTCTAATCTTTTTTTTCTCATTATTTCTACAACATTCTAGAGCTCTAGGCTTTCTCGCCGGGAACAAAATTACTAACATGTCTTTGGTTTATGCTAATGGATCAAATTCAGAACAAACAATACCGGCAAGGGGGCTGGCATACCAAAGAAAGCGAAGCAGTAGTTCTTCCATGGCGTAATCTAGATATGTACATACGGTACGACTAACACATCTTCGATTTAACCATGCCCCTTCTCCGATTTGGGTTGGAGTACTCTGAGCAAGAAATGTATAGACTTTAGTCCTTCCTTGCTGCCTCTATGGTGAAAAGTAGTCTATGATGTAGTCTATGATCTTTAGATTTTGTTGTTGTCTCTATGGTCAAAAGCGGTTTATCATCGCTTATTGTACATATGTGAAGGACTCCTCTTCTACTTTTGTTTCAAGAACACTATGACTCAAGAAACAACCTTTCCTTTTATGCATGCTTTCACTTCAATGTTTTCATCAAAGCTTCCCTGTGATCATATCTGCAGCACTTACAAGATCATCTTAAGATTTCCAAATGGATCATGTACACATTTCACCAAGCATTATTTTAGATGCTGTGCTGAAAGACACTTTAGCTCCCAATATATGTATACTACACCCAGCCTACAGGAAAACGTTGGTATAGAGACTGTGACTGAGTTTTATTTATCTCTGCAACACTTGCCAGAGAGCACTGTCAAGAGATTTGTTTTTCAGAGTCATCTTGCTACTTTTTCAGGTTTATTAACATATGAAATCACCATGCTTTTTGCCATAGCTCTGGTTCTTGATATAATGCTTATAAGCACTGTCCCATCCTAATTATTCCCATACAATTTTTTATTTCGCTCAAGAGTCCTTTTCTACATGACTTAGTGCATCATTTCCAATCTTATGTACTTACTGCATATAGTATATGAGTTATTTTTTTTGAACAACAATATGTTAATGCACACTCTTACACCGATTAGCTTACGCTCGGCCTTTGCGCCATTGGCGCAACGGGTCATCTAGTTCATTTAACAAGTGAGCTTTAATCACAGTATGTAGCTCAGATGTACTGCGTGATGGATGATGTGCCCGTAATTCATCGGTCTTGTGTACTACTCTACGTACTGTACGTACTATCATGTACTTACGTAGTAGCTAGTGAGATTTATGTAATCACAGTACATCTGCATCTGCATGCCAATGCAATTCATCAGTAACACCAACCACTCATATACACTATATTTTCACTACCAACTGTCAATTTGCTGTGCTACCACCAACTACTGCATGATGGCCCTAACTAATTCGTCCTGTTGGATGATTTCAGTCACAATTACCACAGCTAATTCTTAATTTGATGATCATTTCATACAATAAAATTTAGCATCATGCCTTGACCATATCACATCACAACATGCCATGCAAAAACAAGTTAGACGTTCTCTATTTTGTTTGTTGCAAGTTTTACGTGGCTGCTACGGGCTTAGCAAGAACCAATCTTACCTACGCATCAAAACCACAACGATAGTTTGTCAAGTTGGTGCTGTTTTAACCTTCGCAAGGACCGGGCGTAGCCACACTCGGTTCAACTAAAGTTGGAGAAACTGACACCCGCCAGCCACTTGTGTGCAAAGCACGTCGGTAGAACCAGTCTCGCGTAAGCGTACGCGTAATGTCGGTCTGAGCCGCTTCATCCAACAATACCGCCGAACCAAAGTATGACATGCTGGTAAGAAGTATGACTTATATCGCCCACAACTCACTTGTGTTCTACTCGTGCATATAACATCAACACATAAAACCTAGGCTCGGATATCACTGTTGGGTAACGTAGTAATTTCAAAATTTTCCTACGCACACGCAAGATCATGGTGATGCATAGCAACGAGAGGGGAGAGTGTTGTCCACGTACCCTCGTAGACCGAAAGCGGAAGCGTTATGACAACACGGTTTTTGTAGTCGTACGTCTTCACGGCCCGACCGATCAAGCACCGAAACTACGGCACCTCCGAGTTCTAGCACACGTTCAGCTCGATGACGATCCCCGGACTCCGATCCAACAAAGTGTCGGGGAAGAGTTCCATCAGCACGACGGCGTGGTGACGATCTTGATGTTCTACCATCATAGGGCTTCGCCTAAGCACCGCTACAATATTATCGAGGATTATGGTGGAGGGGGGCACCGCACACGGCTAGGAGAACGATCACGAATATCAACTTGTGTGTCTATGGGGTGCCCCCTGCCCCTGTATATAAAGGAGTGGAGGAGGGGAGGGCCGTCCTAGGGCGTGCCCTAGGGGAGTCCTACTCCCACCGGGAGTAGGATTCCCCCTTTCCTAGTACAACTAGGTGTCCTTCCAAGTGGTAGGAGTAGGAGACAAGGAAGGGGAAGAGGGAAGAGAAGGAAGGAGGGGGCGCCGCCCCTCCCCCTAGTCCAATTCGGACTAGTCAATGGGGGCGCGCGGCCTGCCTCTTCCTCTCCCCTAAAGCCTAATAAGGCACATATACTTCTTCCCCCGTATTCCCGTAACTCCCCGGTACTCCGAAAAATACCCGAATCACTCGGAACCTTTCTGATGTCTGAATATAGTCGTCCAATATATCGATCTTTACGTCTCGACCATTTCGAGACTCCTCGTCATGTCCCCGATCTCATCCGGGACTCCGAACTCCTTCGGTACATCAAAACTCATAAACTCATAATATAACTGTCATCGAAACCTTAAGCGTGCGGACCCTACGGGTTCGAGAACAATGTAGACATGACCAAGACACGTCTCCGGTCAATAACCAATAGCGGAACCTGGATGCTCATATTGGTTCCCACATATTCTACGAAGATCTTTATCGGTCAGACCGCATAACAACATACGTTGTTCCCTTTGTCATCGGTATGTTACTTGCCCGAGATTCGATCGTCGGTATCTCAATACCTAGTTCAATCTCGTTACCGGCAAGTCTCTTTACTCGTTCCGTAATACATCATCCCGCAACTAACTCATTAGTTGCAATGCTTATAGTGATGTGCATTACCGAGAGGGCCCAGAGATACCTCTCCGACAATCGGAGTGACAAATCCTAATCTCGAAATACGCCAACCCAACATGTACCTTCGGAGGCACCTGTAGAGCACCTTTATAATCACCCAGTTACGTTGTGACATTTGGTAGCACACAAAGTGTTCCTCCGGTAAACGGGAGTTGCATAATCCCATAGTCATAGGAACATGTATAAGTCATGAAAAAAGCAATAGCAACATACTAAACGATCAAGTGCTAAGCTAACAGAATGGGTCAAGTCAATCACACCATTCTCCTAATGATGTGATCCCGTTAATCAAATGACAACTCATGTCTATGATTAGGAAACGTAACCATCTTTGATTAATGAGCTAGTCATGTAGAAGCATACTAGTGACACTCTGTTTGTCTATGTATTCACACATGTATTATGTTTCCGGTTAATACAATTCTAGCATGAATAATAAACATTTATCATGATATAAGGAAATAAATAATAACTTTATCATTGCCTCTAGGACATATTTCCTTCACCTGTGTGGGGGAGTGTCAGAATACAGGGATTATTGGAAGCAACATCATCAGTCACTGCCAGTCCCGGGAGAACGACAGCATATCTGCTGGAAGTTCTTGGTACACACAGGAGGCCCTTGCATGCATTGGAAGCAACTAAACTGTATGACAGACTGCCGCTACTACTGCATGATGCAAAGAGAAGAGGAACGGCGGCTAGGTGGCCTGAGCCCTGTTCAATATCACGGAAAATGTCCCTTCAAACGTGTTTCTGTCTTGTAATATCTGGCTTGTATGTTGATGAGTAGTGATACTTACTATAATTTCACCATGATGACTACTACTACTAACTTGTTGGCTGTGTATTTATCAGGAGCCCCTCTCGGCTGCACTGTCTGCTCTCAACCTATTGATGCACTTCACTGACTGGCTTTCGTTCTTCCTGCTAGTGAAATACAGATTACCTCTTAGACCCCAGACGAAGAGGATGTACTATGAATACACTGGCCTATGGCATATCTATGCAATATTATCAATGAATGCATGGATCTGGAGCTCTTTATTCCATACCAGGTGCGCATTTGCTCAATCAGAGCTTGGGCATGCTGCTGTCATAATAATATATTGGGTTTGATATCTTGCTCACCATCATTCATTCATTCTTCATTTTGTATTGTAGGGATATTGACGTGACTGAGAAATTGGATTACTCTTCAGTTGTGGTCGTACTTGGCTACTCTTTAATCGTTACATTGCTACAAATTTTTAATGTCAAGGAGGGGCCTGCCAGGGTGATGGTTGCTGCACCTATTCTAGTATTTGTTACAACACACATCTTGTATCTTAACTTCTATGACCTTGACTACGGTAAAGTTCCTTTTTGCTTCTCCTTCTACAGTATTTGATCTTTTGCATACTATATCTATCTACCCTGCATATAGTATGACAATAAATATTTGAACAATCTTGTACTCCCTCCGTTCTAAAATACTTGACTTCCACTTGTCCAAAAATGGATGTACCTATATACTAAAACAAGTCTAGATACATCTAGATTTTAACAAATGGAAGGCATGTATTATAGAACGGAGGGAGTAGCTGTTAGTTTTACCATGTTTTTGTGGTGTTACAAGTTTGAGCCCGTGTCATAAATAAAGGCCAGCTACGACGGAAACGAACTAAAAAATTGTGTCTTCAGTGTTTTTTTTACCTTCGACACACAGTTACCTTTGGTGGCAAACATATTAATTCTTGTGTTTATATGCCTGCCTGCCTTTTCTTCAGGATGGAACTTGAAAGTTTGTGTGGCGATGGGTGTGATTCAAATTGTGGCTGGTGTGACCCGTCATACGTCATGATTAAAGCTTTGGGTGATTGTGTTTGGAGGAGCTCTAGCTATGCTTCTTGAAGCTTATGAGTTACTCCCTCTTCTGTAAACTAATATAAAAGCGTTTTGATTACTACTTTAGTATTCTAAACGCTCTTATATTAGTTTACGGAGGGAATACAATATAAGTAAAGCTTATATGAAGCTAGCATTGCAGAATGAGCCGTCAAAGACGAGATATCACAGAAAGCGTTGAATGAAGAGGCAACATTTTTTTTCCAACTAAAAAAATGAGAGTCAGGGTTATTAGTTTATATAGAGATAGAGAAAACATACATGGGCCGAAGCACGTGGCCATCACCTAGACCACGCCAGCCCTTCCTTGTTCACGCATTCCCCACTTGCACTCTTCTTCTTCTTCTCGCTCCGCCGCACCACGCCGGCCGACGATGGCAGGAAAGCGGTGCTCTTTCTCCTCCCCATCCCTCACCGCAGCAAGACCCATCCCTCACCGCGGCAGGCAAGCGGCTGGTTACTATTATCCATCCATTCCATCCTCCTACGCTACTACCCTAGCTAGCTAGCAATGGCAGATCAGTGCAAGGTCTGTGCCGTCAATGTACGTAGCTGACAAATTACTTTACTTGCTCAAGGTAGATGGATGGATGCTCAAGCTCAATAGGGAGGGAGGGAAGGAGCTACTGAAGAATGGCAGATGAGTACACAGCTTGTTCCCCTTTGCCTAATCTCCACCTCTCTTTTTTTGACAATCTTACTTCGCCTGATCTCGTATATAGAGATTGCACTCCTCTAGTTCTGCTTCCCCCTTTTGTGTGTGTGTGGGAGTTCTTCCCTAAATTAAAGTTGTGTCACTGAATTGGGCATTATATTATATTGTGCTTGCTGTTTCTTTTGGACTGCTTGTGAGAGCTCCTCATTGTAGAAGACGAACAAGTGCATATGCTATATAATTCCTGCATCTTTAGTGTGACTTATCTTAGTCGATGGCTGAAATAATCCTGCTTGGTTAATCAAGTATGGACTCGCATTTGGTTGGTTGTGATTCCAAGCATGGAGTTCTAGACATTACTACTACTACTACTACTACTACTACTACTACTACTACTACTACTACTACTACTTGTTACTGCAAGCATGTTGTCCTGTCATACTGAATTCCCACCTAAATATGGTGTTAGCATGATGGAGCGGTGGTATGTTGTGTTGAACTGGAGAAACCATGCATATATAGCTAGTGCAGCCCATTCAGAAGTGAGTTACACATTTTTTTTCTGCTGAGATACATGAATGTGGAAAGATGGGTTTTTGCTTGCTTAAGTTTTTGCTCTACTCATGTCTGTAGGTTGAGTTTTACTTTGCCTGACCTCACCTCATATAGAGAGATTTCACTCCTCTAGCTTTGCTTCCCTGTTTTTTATTATTGGGGTTGTTCCATATAATAATAATTAATAGTTTTGTTCCGGAATCAGGCATTGTTGATGCTGTTTCTTTCAGGCACCTCATATTCAGATCGAAATGCACTATGTCAGGACAAGATGAAACGTGCACATTGACTGGGTGACGCTATGTTTTCTTTTTGTCGTGATTTATGAATGTCGAAAGAGGGGTTTCTGCTTGCTTAAGCTATATATATAATTCCTGTTTGTTCTAAACCTAGTCACACTTTTCGACCGACCTGGTCTGACAAGTACTACCACTCTACAAAAACTGACCGAAAACAACCACCTTTTCACCTCCCTTTTTTTATTTTGCAAAAAAAAGCATCATGCATGTCAGAAAAGGAAAGTGCCCATTTTGTAGGCGTTTTAAAACCCGTCTCTTTCGTTTATGACAGGTGTGCATGCATGGCTTCTTAATTAAAAGAAATTGTTTTCTCTTTAATTTATTGTTTGTTTGTTTGCAATCATATCGCATCACTCGCAGAACAAGAAGGCTAAAACTGAATGAAGAACAAATCTTTCTACTTATGTTGAGAGCCAAGCTGATTACACGATCCACATTAATTGGCAAAAGAAAGGAAGACAAAAATTGATTGATCTCAGCGAACAATTAATTAGGGAGGCATAATTAAATAAAGCAAAAGAAAAAGAAAAGCGTGACACATATAGATCAGCACGTACGCATTATTAGTTTATTACAACTGATCGATCGAGGGAAAGAGACCATGGCGACGGACGGATGGATCATTCATCTCTGTCCGGCGTCCGGGCATGCAGGGCGGGCGGTCATCGATCAGTCGGAGGTGCTGCTGCTGCTGCTGGGCTCCGGTGCATCTGCAGCGGAGGGCTCGGAGGCTGGGGAGTCGGCGGCGGGCGCGTCGGCGGGCGCGCTGGCGGAGGGCGCCGGCGCTTCGGCCTTCTTCTCGGCCTTGGCCTTCTTGCCCTTGGCGTCGGCGAATGGCGCCACGGCGACGGCGACCAGGAGGAGGGCGACGATGAAGACAGCGGCGCGGGCCATTGTTGTTGTTGGCTTGGCTTTGGCTTTGGCTTGGTTGGAATTGGATCGGTGGGTGCTTGCGCGAGCTTGGCGATGGATGCTTGTTTGCTTTGGGAGGTGGCGGTGGTGGTGTGGCTAGGAAGGGCCTCGCCGTGGTGTTTATATGCAGGGGACGCCGGCTATTGTTAGGCGGAGGACGTCCCATGGCGCGCGGTGGGTTAAGCTCAAGCCGGAGGTGGCGGGCGGGCGACGGTCACTTGGCATGCATGCTCACTGGGTGGGTGGCGCCGAGCGTGTGGCGGCCCAACAGGTTTGACCACTATATTTACTTTTTTTTCAGAAAAAGGAAAGTATTATATACTCCATATACTTTGCATTTATGTAACCATGCAACAATGCTACTTACATTGGCAAGCCATGCATGCCACTCATTTGAGCTATTTTTTTCTTTTATTTTCATATATTGCCAAATACTACGGTATATGTGTCGATCGGGTGCTTGTTGGAGCATACCTACCTAGTTTATGCTTCACATTTTTGTTACAAAATGGCATTCTGCTAACTATAAAGCAAATCAACAACATTCTTACATCTGTTTTTGCATTAGTTTTAGTTAATATATATTCTACCATCCATTACTACAATTATTGTTTTAACAAGATTTCGCAAGGCCCGGCTCTCCCTAGTTCCTCTCGCATGCACCCGATCTAGTTCACCGATTGCCCAACGCTCGTCTCCCTCCCGCCGTTCTTGGTCTTTGACGGCTGCCTTGCCGACTGCTACCTGCTCACCACCCTCCATGACTCCCTCCTCGGCTGCAGGATGCTGCTGCTCACGTCCATCATGTCCATGTTCGTCACGGGCATGCTTGTATCAGCATAATTTTGTTAGGATTAACATAATCACTTGGATATGATCTTAATCTCGCCATTTGAACACCTTCTTATGCGGAATATTGATGACTAACCGTGATTGTCAAAGAACACCAGGGACTCCATGCAGCTACCGTGAGCCTCCAGGGGCGTGGAGCTTGCCGGGGAAGAAGCAGCTGTAGGGAGACGGACATGAAGGATGCAAGATGCCGCCGACACTACCCTCATGGTGGTGGACGGTGGTAGACGGTATTCGGATGCCTTCAACGCCTCCTTATGATCGGTAGTTAGGATTAGGGATGTAAGCCCATGTGTTGTTATCTCTTTCTAATAACCCAATCCCCTTCATATTTTGTGATGCCTCGGACTTAATCGTGCACTAGTCATACACGTAAATGCGCACGATCAAGATCAGAGACTCACGGTGTCGTGGAATTGTCACGGCAGATGTCCTCTTGCAAGGACTTAGTCGTGGAGCCATCGCAACTAGGAAGCTTAAAGGGGTTAATCGGGACAAAGGACACGAGAGGTTTATACTAGTTCAGCCCCTTACGGTGAAGGAAGGCTTACGTCTAGTTGGGTTGGTATTGCTTGAGGTTTCCATGACCAGGGAGCGAGATACGCTATGCCTGGCTCTCGATGAGTTGTTTTTCTGCCTAAGCCGCCAGCGGGTCGCCCCCTTATATACACGGGTTGGCGCCCTGCGACTTGCAGAGTCCCGGCCGGCTCATAGACAGTGTCCGGCTCGATGACTAGTTATTTCTACCTTACAATACAAGTCATGCCATCATGGCGGTTTATCTCTATGGGTTTTAAGCCGCCTGTGGGCCTTTAGGCCTTTTAGTGAACCGCCATCTTCATGCCTTGGTCTTGGGCTTCTGATAAGCCTCTATCTGCGTAACCCGGCCCCTCCTGGACAGCTTACACAAATAGTCATATCCCCAACATTAGGCCCCAAATTAATTTGAACCGGTTCATGTCAATCTCTGAAAACCTTATGGACTGGCCTTTAGTCTTCTGTCTTGTGTGAAAATTTTAACCCGCCGTGATGTCATCATCTGGATCCGGGTTTAATCATCGTGACGTCATCTTTGATAAAACCTTATATTTTAATCCATCATATCTTCAATGGATCTCTGCCTTTACTGACCTTCCCAAAAATCGAGGCATCGGGGCCGCCGGATAATGATGTCTTGGTCTCCTCGTTTCTCGCGCCATCTTAGTCGGCCCCTCCTTATAAATAAACACGACCTAGGTCTTTTTCATTTCCTCCAGTCGTCTTCTTCCTTGCACTCCCTTCTCTGCCGCTCGAGCTCCGCCGCCGCCACCGTCGGAACCCTCGTCTTCATCGACTCAGGCCGCTGCATTAGCCTGATTCGGACCAGAAAGCGACGGCGACCCTCCGCAGCTCTTCCGCATCCGTGAGTTCTTCTGTTCCCCTTTCTCAGATCTGCATTGGAACCATCTTTGAGTTCGTCGGCGTTCATTGCCGCCCGACGCAAGCTTTCATTAGTTCTCACCTCCAATGCCTCGTTTAGATTATGAAAACAACATAGAACTGCTGCAGAACATGTTTCACGCTTATTCTACACGAAAACAGATCTTATTTCCTTGATTTAGAAGCCCTCCTTGAGTATATGAACTTCCCTGTACTGCTTTAGGTCTAGAAATTTTTCTTTTCAGAGCATTGTTTGATCCAAAATAATATTTGTACTTTGTGAAATCTGTTTGCTCCACACTTACCCAAAAACTTTGATTGTTGACTCTGTTTCAGCCATAGCAATTCGTCTACCCGGTTTAAGATAACGCCGGCTATCAGCACCGCTTGCTTCTGGCGACTTAAGACAATCTTAATCATCTTTAATACCTGCCGCGGTTAAACATTATCACATAGTTACCTGTATGTCATTAGGCCCCTCCTTAAGCCGCCATCTTAAATAACTCAATAATGCTTATTCTCCGGGTTATAATAAACCGAAAAATTTCCTTTATCTTGTTTGTAGGCTTCAGTTTACATAATGGCACCCAAAGCTGTCAAACCCCCGGTGACCTGCAACTGGGTCCCATCCATAGTCACAGAGAGCAAATTGTCCGAATTTGTGAAGTCTGGCTATCTGCCCAATAAGGAGGTCATGTCTTATCGTGCTCCTGACCCGTCCGAGGAGAAACCTCATCCCAAAGAAGGGGAAGTAGTAGTCTTTACAGATCATATGAGCCGGGGTTTCGCTCCACCCGGTTCAAAATTCTTCAGAGATGTGCTGCACTTCTTTGACTTAAGACCTCAAGACATCGGGCCCAATTCCGTGTCAAACATCTGCAACTTCCAAGTTTTCTGTGAGGTTTACCTTGGAGAAGAACCCAACCTACTTTTGTTCAGAGAATTGTTCTATCTGAACCGGCAGAATGAGCGTGCCAATGGGCCCAGTTTGGAACTTGGTGGCATATCGATTCAAAGGCGGAGAGACTACCTATTCCCTTATGCTGAATTGCCGAGTCATCCAAAGGACTGGAACCAAACATGGTTCTACTGCCATGATTCCTCTCCGGTTGGTGAAAACCCGCTGCCTGGCTTCCGTGCATTACGCCTTGAATCTACTCACCCGCTGCCGGATAAATTGTCTACCATTGAACGTCTGCCACTCACCCCCAAGATCAAGAAGATTAAAGCTCTCTTGGGGAACGGCTTGGATGGCATTGACTTGGTCCGAGTCTGGGTTGCTTGGAGAATAATCCCATTAAGCCGCCGCCCCGGCTTAATGTGTAACTACTCAGGCGAAAAAGATGACCCTCAGCGTCATAGCCCTGACGACTTACCAGATGACGTAGTGGAAGCTACAACTCAGTCTTTGTTGAAGGAAGGCATAGTGACTAGTAATGCCTTCGGCTTACTGCCCTTCTGCAAGAAGAACCCGGCCCCTGCAGTAAGCTCTCAGCCTCAATGATTGCTTTCATTTTATGTTACACTGTATTCTTACTCATAACCCTTTATAATCTTTCACAGGCTAATGACAATTTCTGGAAAATCCAGTATAATCATGAGGCGGCCAAGCAAGCCAGGGCGGCCAAGAGAGCCGAAAGGAAAACCGCCAAGCCCACCACTTCAAGGAAGAGGAAGCCAAGTGCTTCTGAGATGTTTCAGCTTGATGATTCTGATGACAATGAAGAAGAGGTAACTTTTCAATTTCCTTGACTATTGTATCATCATTTTACTGACATGATTTCTCTTTCAGGAAGATACGGGAAACAGCCAACCCGTCGAAGAAGAGGTAACTATAATCTCCTCCGACTCCGAGCCTCTGCCGCGTCAGAAAGTTCGAAGAGTAACCCGGAAAGTTAGATTTTCACATCCTTTGGCTTACCAAGACCCTGACTTTCTTTTGAAGCAACATCAATTTGAAAGTCGGAGGCAGACCCGGACCAGCAAGGATGCAGAGCTCTCCTCCGGTTTGCCTGACGTAACCCGGAAGCGTCGGACTGAGGTTATCTCCGACTTATACCCTTTATTACCTTTGGTGGGTCTAATACGTCAACCTCTCAATTCATCTGACTCCAATTATCAGGACACATCTCCTTCATCCGGCGAGTCTATGCAATCTAACATGCCGGCTTTTAAGACTGCCCCTGGGTAATATCAATTTATTTACCTTACACTTTTCCTTCTTCATGCTCCTTTACTCATTTCTCTGCTTTGCCCACAGTGTGCAAGTTAAGCCCAGGAAGAAAACCAAAAAAGCGGAGCCGGCTCAAAACCCTGTGGTGACTGAACGGAACAGGGTGTAACTGCTCCCGATTCTTCCATACCTCAGCCGCCGCCTGAGCCGGCTCAAGATACTGCAATGCCATCCTCTGATCCGCCTGCCAGAGATATTCTTGACGGTTCTGTTAACCCGGAAGCTCCTAGCCCAGGCAAAGCAACTGACCCAGAAGTAGAAATACTCAAAACTCAGTTCGTTGAACCGGCCCGGCCCACCGTCCTCGCCAAATGTTCGGCTAAAGAAGAGTTGCTAGAACGCCGAAAGGCCAAGATGGATATCACCGACTATACTCATTTGAGTATTGGAGAGATCATCTCGGGCTATATCAACCAGGTGCAAAGCAGCCGTGACCTAGAAATTGACATGGTGAAGCAAATACAGCAAAAATCTGAGGTATGACTTATGCTTTCTTACTTTCAATCATACTTACTGTACCAGCCCCCAAGTCTATTGCTTATGAATAAATATGCTGTAGAATTTTAGAAAAGTTGTTAGAGCTGCCTATCCGGCTTACAGAAGAAATATTTAAACCGGATGAAACACAATACCTTTAAATTGCGATACACATTAGCCCCCAAGTGCCAATTATCTTTGCGTGCAAAGTATTTGGGACTTAATATGCAGTATCGGCTTAATAATTTTGGAAAGCTTCAATACACATTAGCCCCCAAGTGTCAAGTATGTTTGCTTGCAAAGTGCTTGGGACTTACGAGTATTTATCATGACTCTGACTGTAACCTGGGATGATGCAGGCCACCATAAATCAATTTGAATCGGAGATTGCTGACCTTAAGAGCCGCCTGTCAGCCCACGAATTGGAAATTCAAAATGCCAATTCCAAATTTGAATTTAGCGTCTCTGAACAAGAGAAACTGAAGAAGAATTTTGAAGCGGATAAGAAAATCTGGGCTGACAAAAAAGCCTTATTGGTGACCCGGGCCGAGACAGCAGAAGCATCACTTGCAGCAGTAAACACCGAACTGTCCGGCTTAAAGGATCAGATATCTCAAATGGTCTCAGCAATGTTTGGTAAGTATCAATATATGAAAATTTAAATGCTGCAAACCTTTCCATGGTAAATACCTTAATCTTTATTTCCGGTTTACCTTATGCTTATTAACATTGTAGGCCCCAGGAGTACCAACCTTAAGCAAAATATGCTGATCAAGCTGAAGGCAGCGTATACACTGGTGGAACAACTTTACACTGGGTCACAACGTGCTCTGGCCGTTGTGGCTTTATCCAATGATGTTTCTTATCTCCTTCAAGATGTGTTGAAACGGCTTGCCGTACTCCCTCAGCGGGTTCAAGAGCTAAGGCGGGCATCCGCAAGAGCCGAGGCTATAGCAGCGTTGAGCCGGGCTAAAGCATTTTACCCTGAACTGGATGTGACGCCCGGATAATCAAGCTACATTAAACCTCTGCTAATGGTGCCACGTCACCTCGGTTAATGTTGATAAACTCGAGTTAGTTCGAAGCTGATTCAAATTCAAATTCAAAATCCGGCAAACAATAAAAGTTTTCAAACATTAAAACTAAAATGTTCAAAATGTGTAAAATAAATCATGGATAATACTAGCGGAGAAATCACACTTTTATAAAATGTTTAAAGTCTCTAAAGTAATTAAAACAACAACTATGACAATTAATTAAATGCCTTTTAAAAATTACAATAATGCAAACTATTTTACTTAGGTGTCAAACTTTTTGGGGCAGTATAATAAGTTGTAACATTAATTTAGGAGTTGTATTTATATTTTATAAAACAAAAATTAAAAGAATAAAATAGAAAAGAATATAGATAAAGAAAAGAAAACAGAAAACAAAAGAACCCCCCGGGTTCCGGCCCAGCAGACCCCGGCCCAACTGGGCCATGTCCCAGCCAGGCCGGCCCGCCCCGGCACCCTACTAGGTCAACCCTAACCCCCCCACTACGGCAAATTGCCGCCATATCGCACAGGGGCGCCACCGAGTGGGCCGGCCCATTCGAAGCACTGCAGCGAGCGAACAAACGCGGTGTAGGTAAAAAATAGAGCGCCCCAGTGGGGGATCGAACTCGCAACCTCTGGCTTCTAAATGACTCTGGCTAGAAACTCGACCTGGCAGCACGTTAGTGACTGTTATACACCGCGGAATCTTAAATGAACTAAGGAGAGGGTCAGCTCAGAGATGTACTGTAGCGGACGGACCGTGAACACTTTTTAAAAACACAAATAAAATTCGAATTTCAAACCTTTTCAAAAAAGATTAAAAAAATAGAAACCAGAAAAGTATTTTGAATTTGTGAACAGTTTTTTTAAAGGAACATTATTTAAATTCCGAAAAAATTGAAAGCTTGCACATTATCTGTAACTCTCCGAACAATTATTTAATTTGTGAACAAATTTTGAAAAGCAGAACATTTTTTGAAATTGTGAACAAAATTTTGAAAACAGGAACATTTTTTGAAATTCCCCAAAAAAATTAAAATGCGAACATTTTTTGAATGTATGAACAAAATTTGAAAACAGGAATTTTTTTGAAATTCCCAAACAATTTTAAAATGCGAACATTTTTTGAATGTAGGAACAAAATTTGAAAATAGAAACATTTTTTAAAATTTCCAAACAATTTTAAAATGTGAACATTTTTTGAATGTAGGAACAAAATTTGAAAACAGGAACATTTCTTGAAATTCCCAAACAATTTTAAAATGCGAACATTTTTTGAATGTAGGAACAAAATTTGAAAACAGGTACATTTTTTGAAATTCCCAAACAATTTTAAAATGTGAAAATTTTGAATGTAGGAAATTTGAAAACAGGAACGTTTTTTTAAATTCCCAAACAATTTTAAAATGCGAACATTTTTTAATGTAGGAACAAAATTTGAAAACAGGAACAGTTTTTTAAAATCCCAACCAATTTTAAAATGCGAACATTTTTCGAATGTAGGAACAAAATTTGAAAACAGGAACTTTTTCAAAAATTTGAACTTTTTTTAGAATCTTGAATATTTGCGGAAAAAGAAATTTAAATTGAATAAAAAGAAAACAGAAAAAGAAAAACCTGACCACAAAGAAATAGAAAGAAAATAAAGAAAAGAAAAAACATTTGTAACAGGAATTTATATACATGACCAAACAGTTGAAACGGAAACTTTTTTCTACTGCTTCGAACATTTTTTGAAAGTGTGAACATTTTATATATAGGTGAACATTTTTCAGCTGCGTAAACTGAACATGATTTAAAAAATAAGAACATTTTTTGAAAATTTTGAAAAACAAGAACATTTTTTAATACATGAACAAAAAATTGAAAAATAAGAACATTTTTTGAAATTTGTGAACAATTTTTGAAAACAGGCATTTTTTAAAATCCATGCCATTAATTTTCATATTTCTCAAAAATGAACCAAAATAATTTGAACAATTTTTGAAAAAACAGGAACATTTTCTGGAAATTCGGAACAAAAATTTGAAAGCAGGAACATTTTTTGAATTTATGAACAGATTTTGTGAAATGGGAACATTTTTTGAAATTTTGAACAAAATCTGAAAAACAGGAAAAAAATTGAAATTCGGATTTTTTTTGAAAATAAACTTGAAAAGAAAAAAAGGAAAAGAAAAAAGAAACAGAAAAAAGGAAACAGAAAAAAAGAAAAAAGAAAAAGAAGAGAAATAGAAAAACGAAAAACGAAAAAGAAATTGAAAAAGAAAAAGTCAGTTCAGGAACCTTCTAAAAGGTTCCCAAAACCGGAAAAAACCGGCTGGAAACATCTCCAAAAACTGGGGTCTGCTGTAACGCTAAATGGGCCGACCCACTCGGTCGCTCCCTCGCACCTGTCCTGTGCGAAGCGTCGACTACTTGCGGCAATGAGCGGCAAGTAGGATTCCCCCCCCCCACTACTCTACTCGCCCCCACTCCCTCTCCCTCGTCCCACTCCTCCTCTGCCCCCGATTTGGATCGGGAGGCAGCAACCCCGATCCCGCGTCGCCCCTTCGCCACCTCGTCGGTTCTCGCCTCTCCGTCTCCTTCCGCACGGCGTCCGGCACCCCTTCGGCCCGTGCTGGAGCAGGGGCACGACCCTGCGGCGCCTCGATACATCGCGCGCTGTCATTGCTCACCGCCACCTCGTCGACGTTGCCTTCCCGCCTCTTCCCCGACCGGCTACCCCGAGCACCATTACCCAGACCCTACTCCCCGCCGTGAGCAACCCCCTCCCTCTCCTTTCTCTGTCGTGGTCGCGCCCTCTCCCCTCACGCTCGGCTCCATCCCACACCGCATCGTAGCCGCCCACGCCAACCGCTACCGTGCTTCGCCTCCGTCCCGCGGTGCCTGGCTGCGCCCCCGCCGGCCACCGCGACCCCCCTGCCTTGCTCGCGCGCCCGCACGCACGCGCATGCCACGCCGGCCCGGACCTCCCTCGCCCGCCTCCGCTTCCCTGCCCGCACCTGCCGCGCCATGGCCTTGCTTGGCCGTTGCCCCCGCTGCACGCTGCTGCTGCTGCTGCTCGGCTTCGCCTGCTGCCGCGCATGCGCGCCCGAGCCCCGCGCACTCACCGCCCCCCTGCACCGGCGCTCTGCATCCGCGCCCGCGCCCCTGGAGCCCAGTGCTCGCCCGCATCCTTCGCCCCCCGCGGTCGCGTCCCAGCTCGCGCCGACCGTCGTCACCGCCGTCGATGCCCCCTGCGCAGCCGCCGGCCCCCTCCTGCGCCGGTCCCTGCCTCCCCTGCTACTGCCGCCCGCCGGCCGTGCTCAGCCGTGGCTGGCCTGGGCCAGTACCCGGTCGGGCCGGCGCCCGCACCCGCTAACGAACCGCCCCGGTTGGCCTATGGGCCAATGACAGCCGGGGCCCACCGCTGAGGACGTTTAAAAAAGGATTTGAAAATATATATATATATAATAAAAATTAATTAACTAATTAATTAATTAATTAACCCTGTTTAATTAAATCTAATTAGCTAATTAACTTAACTAATCTATTAACTAAACTAATTAACTTGGTTAGTTACCAAACAGAGAATGACACCTGGGCCCCACTACCTAGGTTTGACCAGTCAACAGATGACTAGTCAACTGCTGACTGGACATTTGACTGGGTCAACCTAGTCCCCTAGCCCCACATGTCATTGACTATGGCTAGCCCTCAGTGGGTATAAAAAGTATATCCTGTTTTAATTCGAATTAATAAATAATTTTAGAAAAACTTTAAAAGTTTGAAAAATCATAGAAAATAAACCGTAGCTCGGATGAAAATGTTTTCTACATGAAAGTTTCTCAGAACGACGAGACGAACTCGGATACGTAGCCCGTTTATCCGCCACACATCCCTAGCATAGCAAACACGCAACTTTCCCCCTCCGGTTCATCTGTCCGGAGACACGAAACACCGGGGATACTTTCCCGGATGTTTCCCCCCTTTGCCAGTATAACCTCTTGCTGCGTTAGGTCACCTCTAGCACCGCGTATTGCCGTGTCTTGCTTTGTGTTACATTTGATTGCTCTGATATTTATTGTGTTCCCCCTCCGTTACTTCTTTTCGGTAGACTCCGAGACCGCTGTCGATGTCCGTGTGTTCGACTACACCGAAGATGACCCTTCTTTCTTGCAGAGCAACCAGGCAAGCCCCCCCCTTGATCACCAGATATCGCCTACTCTTCTCTATATGCTTGCATTAGAGTAGTGTAGCATGTTACTGCTTTTCGATAATCCTACTCTGCTGCATAGCCTGTCATTGCTACTACTGTTGTTACCTTTACCTGCTATCCTACATGCTTAGTTTAGGATGCTAGTATTCCATCTGTGGCCCTACATTCTTGTCCGTCTGCCATGCTATACTATCGGGTCGTGATCACTCGGGGGTGATCACGGGCATATCCTATAAACTTTACACTGTTACATTACCTGTGATACTGTTCGGAGATGGGGGCTGAAGGGGCAGGTGGCTCCATCCCGGTAGAGGTGGGCCTGGGTTCCCGACGGCCCCCGACTGTTACTTTGAGGCGGAGCGACAGGGCAGGTTGAGGCCACCTAGGAGAGAGGTGGGCCTGGCCCTGTTCGGCGTTCGCGGATACTTAACACGCTTAACAAGATCTGGGTATTTGATCTGAGTTGGGTCGTTGACCTTATACGCACTAACCGCCACGTGCGACAAGATATGGGCAACCGGCGTCGTGGTATCAGCCGAAGCACTTCGTGACGTCAGCGATTGAGTGGTGCGCGCCAGATTGGACCGCTTAACGTGACTTCCGTTGTACTGGAGGTGGCTAGGTCTGCTTCCGGCCGTGTTCGCAACGTGCAGGTGTGCTATGGGCGATGGGCCCAGACCCCTGTGCGCTTAGGTTTAGACCGGCGTGCTGACCTCTCTGTTGTGCCTAGGTGGGGCTGCGACGTGTTGATCTTCCGCGGCCGGGCATGACCCAGGAAAGTGTGTCCGGCCAAATGGGATCGAGCGTGTCGGGTAATGTGGTGCACCCCTGCAAGGAAGTTGATCTATTCGAATAGCCGTGTCCATGGTAACAGGCGACCCAGAGTTGTACCTTGACCTTATGACAACTAGAACCGGATACTTAATAAAACACACCCTTCCAAGTGCCAGATACAACCCGGTGATCGCTCTCTAACAGGGCATCGAGGAGGGGATCGCCGGGTAGGATTATGCTATGCGATGCTACTTGGAGGACTTCAGTCTACTCTCTTCTATATGCTGCAAGACGGAGGCTGCCAGAAGCGTAGTCTTCGACAGGATTAGCTATCCCCCTCTTATTCTGGCATTCTGTAGTTCAGTCCACTGATATGGCCCTTTACACATATATCCATGCATATGTAGTGTAGCTCCTTGCTTGCGAGTACTTTGGATGAGTACTCACGGTTGCCTTGTTCCCCCCTTTTTCCCATTTCTCTATCCGATTGCTGCGACTAGACGATGGAGCCCAGGATCCAGACGCCACCATCGACGATGACTCCTACTACACTGGAGGTGCCTACTACTACGTGCAGCCCGCTGACGATGACCAGGAGTAGTTAGGAGGATCCCAGGCAGGAGGCTTGCGCCTCGTTCGATCTGTATCCCCGTTTGTGCTAGCCTTCTTAAGGAAAACTTGTTTAACTTTTGTCTGTACTCAGATATTGCTTCTTCCGCTGACTCGTTATGATCGAGCACTTGTATTCGAGCCCTCGAGGCCCCTGGCTTGTATTATGATGCTTGAATGACTTATTTATGTTTTAGAGTTGTGTTGTGATATCTTCCCGTGAGTCCCTGATCTTGATCGTACACATTTGCGTGCATGATTAGTGTACGATTGAATCGGGGGCGTCACACTGGACCCGGCCGATATCGCTCTTGGATACCCGAGTCTAAAGGAGGATGGCACCTTATTTGACGAGGCAGATTTTACCGCTTGTGTGAAAGACATACGCCCGGTGGCTACTCTTATTGGGAACGACACCGAACTGACCAAATATCAACCGGGTTATGATAAGGAGAACCGGAGGATTCCAACACCTCATTACCATGAAGTCAGCCTGGTTCCTCCAACTCGTAAGCACACCTTTGCCCCTGAAGTCGACCCAACCGGTTTAATAGATGATGAAGCTGAGTTTGAAGCCTTGAGTGGCATTGACTGGGCATCATCATCCTTCCAGGACAAGGCAGCCGGCGGAGAGGCGGAGAAGGATAACCCGGAAGCTTCAGGTCAACCCCAAGAATAAATCGCCAGGCGCCACATGCTTATGTCTTGGTAGAAAAAACAATGCCTCATCATTCAGACCCGGGGGGTCTTGTAATAGAGTAGAAAATACTTTGAATTTTGTCATGCCTTCGTGCATGCTTATGGCACTTAATACTTGCATAAGTCGCCGTTACTATGCACTTGCAGTTTACATGAATCTGTTATGTCCTTGCAGAAATATCTTGTATTGCCCTGCACATAAGATAAACAAAACACCCTTGGCGACTTATCGCATTGAGGGTCACATAAGCCTTGATAACCCAGAATACACACCGAATATTTACAGGAAAACCAGCATATGACTAAACTTAGTAGACATAATCACAATGATATACCTGTGATGCTTACAGTTATCTTTCTGGCTTATATAACCCAACCCCTGAGGTCGAGTTTAACTCCTGAAAATTGATACATAAAGTTCACCTGGCACTTATCAACCTGATGTAACCAATGTTAAGCCGGAGGATTGCAGTATACTCCATTGTGTTTTCAAGAGATTCTCAAGACAATCAAGTATAATTAATAAAATTTAAAAGGCCTCTGATTTGAATACGATCAGTGAACCGTTCCAAAGGGGTTAAGCTAAGATTCGGATACGATCATATAGCCCCCAGTGGCTGTGGCAATGCCGATCAAGTGGGTATCGACAGCTATGTTCTCTTTGGTTCGAATACGACCTATGTTTGAACAGGAAGCCCCCAAGTGACCATAAGAGTTGTTTAATGACGATGATTCGAATACGATCCACGTCAGACCCAAAGGGGTTAAGCTATGATTCAAATATGATCAAGAAGCCCCCAAGTGGGTTTGGCAGTATGCCGATCAAGTGGGTATCGACAGCTATGTTCTCTTTGGTTTGAATACGACCGATGTTTGAACAGGAAGCCCCCAAGTGACCATGGCTAGATTCAGATATGATCATAAGCCAGACCAAAGGAAAAGCCGGATTCAGATACGACCCGCTTCCTCTTGGTTATCTCCACCACCTGACAAAGAAGACACATAAACCTTTTTTGGGAGTGGAAAAAAGGACAGAGGTCATGCTTTATTGCTTTATGTAATATATACATAGTAGAAATATATACACATTAGAGCCGGTGGCTCAAGTATAGTAAGGCCGAAGATGAGCTATATTCCACGGTCGGCGGGTCTCCTCCTCCGATTTACGTGAGTCTTTGTGCTCTCGAACATCGATAAGGTAGTATGACCCGTTGTTCAAATTCTTGCTGACCACAAAGGGTCCTTCCCAAGGAGGGGATAGCTCACTAGTAGAAAACCGGCCTTTTGTCCCAGTTCGTAAGGGCCTTTAGTCCCGGTTCCCGAATCGGGACTAAAGGGTCGTTACTAATACCCTCACCCTTTAGTCCCGGTTCAAACCAGAACCGGGACAGATGGGCCTCCACGTGGCCTGTGCGCCGAGCCCAGGCAGGAGGGCCTTTGGTCCCGGTTGGTGGCACCAACCGGGACCAATAGACCTCCACGCGTCAGCATTTCTGTGGCTGGGGGTTTTGTTTTTTGAAAGGGAGGGTTTGGGGGTTTGGGGGGGTTAATTTAGGTATTTCATATATTGTGTTAGATAGCTAATTAATAGAGAGAAGTGTTCTCTCTTATGTCCGTGCTTGGTCGATGCTACGTATACTATATACGTATAGAGAGGACTAGACACGCTAGCTAGCTAGTAAGCAAACGAAGGAAACAGAAGATCGTCATGAACATATATGCATACAGAGAGAAGTGATATCGACCACCTCTCCTTCTCCGAGAGATTGGTCGAACAACAAGTTCTCGTATATCTATCGTCCGACACTACCGGCTACATATATACAATAATTATCTTTTACAAATATAATCTCTTAAATTATGGATGCATGGTCCACATAGTATTCTCCTTCTTCAGCGATCACGTGGTCAAGAAAGAATGCCGCCAATTCCTCTTGAATTGCTCGCATGCGATCTGGTTTTAGGAGTTCATCCCGCTGCCGAAACATCTAATTTGAAGAAGGGGGTCAATACATATATATATATATATATATATATGAATGAATGAAACTCAACACAAATGATGGTAATAAACAAAAATTGTGAATATTATTTCTTACGCACTTCATATTGTTTCTCAGAGTACCCGCCCTGCTCACAGCTCGTGTGGCGGATGGACTCGCAGACGTAGTATCCACAGAAATCATTCCCTTGGTCCTGCCACAACCACTTTACAAAAAATAGAGGTCAATCAAACTGATAAGCAAGAATGCCAAATGGTATTGATGAAACTAGCGCTTGAATCAATAGCTAGGAGACGCGCGGAACATGGTACTATAGTACTTACTTTCAGGTATCTAAATTCCAGCTCCTTCGGGAGTCCCGGGGATTTTGTGCTAAATTGTCTCCAAACACTGCCAGACAAAAGAAAACAATTACTTGATATCAGGAAATGAACAAATTTGCTGATATGGTGGATAATGATTGATTTAACTTACTTCTTGAGGATTTCAGTCATGTCCGCATACTCCTGGGGATCTTTTCGTCTCGAGTCCAAGACAGTTACTACTCCCTTCTCAAGCCTAATCTCCAGCAGAATATAGTGGAAACTGCGTAGCATGCATAACTCATCAATTACATTACTATAACCTGGACTAATATATAAGGGAAACCGAATATGCACAAGACAACACTCACTTGAAGTTGTAAGGAAAGAGTATTATATCTTTGTGTTCATTTATTTTGAATGATCGTAGCAAGTTGGCCTTAGTATCTGCGGCATGATCTTTAACCTGAACTGCATCTATGAGATTTGTGTTAATGAACCCAATATCACCGATTTGTCTTTTCTTCAATTCGGCGATCTTCAATCTGCATAATATAGTGAGGATAATTATAAATACATGCAATGAAAGAGCTGAGCTATATAGAGAGACTTAATGACAGAAGTTGTAGTACTTACAGACAGTAGCAGGTGACCGTTGCTTTATCGAGGGCCAATTGATTGAAAAACTGATAGAACTCCTCAAATGGAACATGCAACAGTTCAATTCCAACGAGGTCATGCTCCGGTTTAACTCTCATATACAAAGTATTCCTCCCCCAGACTCTCTGCAGGTTTTCATGTACCAATCATGCAATCTTCGCATCATCGTTGTTATAGATCTTTCATCTTTGACGAGAGGCTTCCCGTACTCGTATATGTGTATCTGCACGTCCAGGAAATCATAATGTACATCGTCGGGCAGGTAATCGTCAGGATTGTTATAACCGGGCGCCATCCTCGGATCGACGCTAGGCACCTTGAGCGAGGGGCACGATTACTTTGCTTGTTCGCCGAGCTGGGCAATTTGTTTCCCAGCTACTCGTCGTTCTTTCAGCCTTTGATCACTGACTGTACTTCCCGACCGCGACGCTTCGGCCCATGTCTTTGCAATAATGCGCTCATAGTTGCCTTTCGGCGGAGACTTGGGTGGTTTTGCCAGGGCAGCCAGAGTGCGCCTCACTTTCACCGGATCTAGCTTCTCCTTCGGAGGTGGATTTCTCTTTGCTTTCAACCCTTGAAACCAGTCATCCACCTCGGTTTGCATGATCCTCGCGTTCTCCTCCAGGGTCCTCTCGTATGGTAAATTCTCTGGAGTCTTCAGAGAAGGACCGAATCTGTATTTCCTCCCGCCTCTGGCTGTACTGCTAGACGCCGGCAGAGCAGACGGAGCGGCAGTCTTCTTGACTTGCTTACGAGGCGGAGGAGAAGGACTACGACGCGCCGGAGCAGCTGCCGGAGCGGCGGCGGATCTCTTCCGCCCTTGCTGACGAGGCGGAGAAGGAGTAGGCTGGCTGCTCGGGCGTGCCGGCGCAGGCGGAGAAGGAGGCGGAGTGCCTCCATGTGCCGGAGAAGGAGCCGGCCGAGGGCCCTGATCGTCACTCGCCGGAGGAGGAGGCGGTGGAGGAGGCGGAGTGCCCTGACTCGCTGGAGGAGGAGGAGGAGGCGGAGGTGTCCAGTTTGGAAGCTTGATGAGCTTTTTCCGCCATAGGCATGGAGTCTTCAGAGCAGAACCCAGCCGAGTCTCCCCTTCTCCGGTAGGGTGGTCAAGCGGGAGGTCCTCAAATCCCTCCGTTATTTCATCCACCATCACCTTAGCATATCCTTCTGGAATCGGCTGGCAGTGAAAAGTTGCGTCGGGTTCATTAGGAAAAACAGAGCCAACAGCCGCCTTGACCTTCATATTCATCCATTGCGCCATAAGGTGGCAAATTTGAGCCTCCGTGATAGCATCCACGGGATAGCTGGCAAGAGCCGTCAAGACAAGCTCCGGCTGAAGCAGCTCGGTGGAAGCCATGCTGCTTCTCCGCTGAGATGGCGGGGTAGCTTCAGGGGAAGCTTCGGCAGTTCGTTTGCTGCGATTTGCTTCTCGTTCCTCTATCCCGAGTACCCTTTCTTTAAGCACCTCCAGTTCGGACTGCTGCACTTTCTTCCTCCTCTCCTGGCTTTTGTAACCGCCTGCGTCCGGAAACCCAGCCTTCCACGGAATGGAGCCTAGCGTGCCTCGTGTCCGTCCAGGGTGCTCAGGATTTCCGAGGGCCTTTGTGAGCTCGTCATTCTCTCTATCTGGAAGGAACGTCCCTTTCTGCGCTGCAGCGATATAGTACCGAAGCTTCTTCAAGGGTATGTCAAGTTGCTCATCCGTCCAAATGCACTTCCCTGTTACAGGGTCCAAGGTTCCGCCAGCCCCGAAGAACCAAGTCCGGCAACGGTCTGGCCAGCTCATTGTCTCTGGTTCGATCCCTTTTGCAAGAAGATCATTCTCAGCCTTGGCCCACTTAGGCCAGGCTACGAGGTAGCCACCTGACCCCATGCGATGGTGAAGCTTCTTCTTCGCAGCATTTTCTTGTTTGTCGCCGACATCTGCTTACTCTTTTCCGATGTCTTGTAGGCCACAAATGCAGTCCAGTCATCTCTGATCTTCTCATATATGCCCTTGAATTCTGGTGTCTCTTTTTTCTCGACAAACCTATTCAGGTCATTCTTCCACCTCCTGAATAGGTTTGCCATCTTCTTAAGAGCAAAAGACTTGATTAATTGCTCAACTGGCTTCTCCGGATCATCCTCTGGCGGTAGGGTGAAATTTGTCTTCAGCTCAGTCCAAAGATCATTTTTCTGCATATCATTGACGTAAGACACCTCAGGGTCTTCTGTAGCCGGCTTGAACCATTGGTGGATGCTGATCGGGATCTTGTCCCTAACCAGAACCCCGCACTGAGCAACAAATGCCTTCTTTGTTCGGATGGGTTCAATAGGTTGGCCATCGGGCGCGATTGCTATGATCTCAAACCTTTCATCCGAGCTCAACTTTTTCTTCGGGCCTCGTCTCTTTACCTCAGTTGTGCTCGATCCGGAGGGCTAGAAAAAAGAGCAAAGACTTAATTAATATGTGTACATACCAAAACAATGAATGCATCAATTAGCTAGTCAGCACAGGCTTAACTAATATATATACCTGGCCGGACTCGGTTCGGTCACCGGAGCCGTCATCACGGTCTCCTTCTTGCACCAGCATTGGGTCACCGGAGCCGTCCTCACGTTCTTCTTCTTGCACCGGCATTAGGTCACCAGAGCCAGCTTCTTCACCCTCTCCTTCCAGAGTACCATCGGTGTCGTTGAGATACAACGAGATGGCATCACTTCCTTCTGCGATTATGTCCCTCAACATCGCTTCGTTTGCTTCGTCTCGGGTGGTGTCCATAGTTTCTACAAATATTTACAACATGGCAATTATTATTCAAACATAACAAATGGATATATTAGTGGCAAACGTAGAACTAGCTAGCTAATCATAGTAAGGAATCATATATATTAATTAGTGGCCTCGACGCTGCTTCTCTAGGGTTTGGGGTGGCCTCGACAACGCTTCAAGGGTTTGGGGTGGCCTCGAGAGAGTTTGTCGGGTAGGGGCGCGGCGGGAGGGGGTAGGAGACCGACATCGTTTTTTTCTAGGGTTTGGGTGTCCTCGAGAGTTTTGGTCGAGCGAGAGGGTCGGGGGGTGCTCCCGCGGTATAAGTTATTATCACAGTCGAGAGGGGGTATATATATCGACCACCCATCATGTCGAAGTTATCCGAGGGGTATATCGACCCCCCCCTCGTGTTGAAGTTATCGGGAGAGGGAATAGAGAGGAGAAGAAGAAAGGAATAGAGGAGAAGATCGAAGAAAAAAAAGAAGAAGAAAAAAGAGGAGAAGAATAAAGAAATAGAGGAGAAGAAGAAGAAAATAGAAATTTCTATTTTCTTCTTCTTCTCCTCTATTCCTTTCTTCTTCTCCTCTTCTTTTTCTTCTTTTTTCCTCTTCTTATTTATTTCTCCTCTTCTTCCTCTCCTCTTCTTCTTTCTTCCCCTTCTTATTTTCTTCTTTCCTATCCTTCTTTTTCTTCTAAATTTTAGCATATTCTAAATTTTCTTCTAACTTTCTATATATGAACAAAAAACTTTCTATGAACAAAAAACTTTATATATATATATGAACAAAATTTCTATGAACAAAAAAAATTAAACTAACCACATACACATATACATTATACATACACATATACAATATACATACACATATGAAAAAAAATAAACTAAAAAAATTAAGGGCAGGGGCGGCGCGGCAGCGAAGGGCAGGGGCGCGAGGCGGCGCGATGGCAGCGCGCGGCGGCGTCGGTGGCCAGTACAGGGGGAGGAGCAGGGGAACGGGGCGGCGCTCACCGTGAGGTGGCGTCGGCGACGAGGAAGGCTCGGGGACGGCGGAGGCGCGCGCGCTCGGGGGCGAGGGCAGGGGTGCGCGGGCTCGGGGACGACATCGGCGATGGCGACGGTGACGGTGAGGCACGGGCGACGGCGACGGCGCGGTCGGGGGCGACGGCAGGGGCGGCGGACGGCGTCGGGGCAGCCGGGCGGCGTCGATGTGCTCGGCGTCGTCGGGGCGGGATCGAAAAACTGAACGAAATTTTTCACAAGTCTTGCTTATATAGACGCCACATTGGTCCCGGTTCGTGGCACAAACCGGGACTAATGCCCCCCTTTAGTCCCGGTTGGTGCCACCAACCGGGACCAAAAAGGCCTCTTTTCAGCAGCCCAAAGGGCGGGAAGCGGCGGCCTTTGGTCCCGGTTGGTGGCACCAACCGGGACTAAAGAGGGGCATTGGTCCCGGTTGGTGCCACGAACCGGTACCAATGCACCCCTTTGGTCCCGGTTCGTCCCACCAACCGGGACCAATGGCCTTGTGCTCCCCACGCCCAAAAGTTTAGTCTCACCTCGCTAGTTGAGAGGGCTCGGGAGTGGTTTATAAGCGCTACTGCGCCCACCCTCTCGAGCTCCTATCAACTGCAGGCTTTCAGGCCTAATCTGTCACTGCAATGCCTGTGGGCCTACTGGGCCTGCTGCGGGCCTGAATCCTGGCCCATGGTTGGGTTTCTAGTCATATTCAGGCCGTGGTGGCCCAGTTGGTGGCATTTTTTTGCTATTTTTTCATTTCTACTTAGAACTAAATACTTATAGTTTTGTAGTGATTTCTTTTTTATTTTATGTCACTAGTTTATGAATAACTTTACAATAAAAATTGATTTTTGAGTCATTGTTTTTCCTGCTATTTAATATTACCGTGTTTTATCATTATACTCAATTTGGTAATTTTAGTTAGTCATAACAAATATTATAGGCATTTTTCTTTTGTTTTTCCTGCTGTAGTGATTTCACTAGTGCAGAACCGGGCAATAGCACCGGTTCGTAAGGGCCTTTAGTGCCGGTTATGGAACCGGCACTAAAGCCCCCCCCCTTTAGTACCGGTTCGGCACGAACCGGCGCTAAAGTGCCACCACGTGGCGTGAGCTCGCGCCCTGGTATGGGGGACCTTTAGTACCGGTTGGTGTTACCAACCGGTACTAAAGGTTTTTTTTTATTTTTTTTTTAAATTTTGGAAAAAAAATTTGATTTTTTTATTTTTAATTTTTCTGAATTATTTGATGATTTAGTCTCTAATCACCTCTCTTAACTGCTCAAGTGTGGATCACTCATTCCAAATCATCTAACTTCCCGACCGGTCACCCATCCCTCTCACTGCTCCAGCCCGAGCACGCTTAACTTTCAGGTGCTATTCTCCTTCGTTTCTGAGTCTGCACTTGTTGTTTTCTTGAAAATAGTAAGATGTCAATCCTATTAACCCTCAGGAGTTTAGCTTGAGCATGAAGTCACACATTTCACCGTTTGAGTTTGAAACTATTATTCTAAAAAAACAGTGATTATTTAGTAACGCTAATATATCTTGAATAAGTTTGACCATATTTGACCATAGTTTGACCATAGTTTGACCAGATTTGACCAAAATTCAAAAAATTGAAATAATTATTTAGTAACACTAATATTCTTGAATAATTATGTAGTAACACTAATATTTCTTGAATAAGTAGTTTGACCATAGTTTGACCACAGTTTGACCACAGTTTGACCAGATTTGAACAAAATTCAAAAAAACTGAGATACTTATTTAGTAATACTAATGTTATTGCGTAATTATTTAGTAACACTCTATATTTCTTGAATCAGTTGTTTGACCGGTTTGACAAGATTTAACCAAAATTCAAAAAAACATAAATTAGAGCATATCTTTTTTCCTTTTACAATTTGTCATTTCAAAATTGTCCTAAACCCTAAACCCGGGACTTAAAACGTCGGAAACTCTATGCTAAACAGTAAAAACTAAGGGTTTAGACCATAAAACCTAACCCTAAACGCTGAAATCTAAACCCTAGCACTAAACGCTAAAAATGTCCAAGAAAACATCTAAAACGCCCAAAAACTCTATTTTCCCTTTGGAATTTTGTGATTTTAAAAAATTGTCGAAACGGAAAACTGGTTGTTTCAGCGGATCAATCCTTTTGTTCTGCAAATTTTGATATATTATATGTATTTTTCTGAATTAGGATGATTTAGTTATGATTTTTTCAAGTTTGAAAATTGCCCTATAGTCCCGGTTTGTGTCTCCAACCGGTACTATAGGTCAGACCCCTTTAGTACCGGTTCATGGCACGAACCAGTACTAAAGGTTAGACCTTTAGTACCGGTTCGTGCCACGAACCGGTACTAAAGGTGATCGTGGGGCCCCGGCCTGACGCCAGCCTGCCACCACCCCTTTAGTACCGGTTCGTGCCACGAACCGGTACTAAAGGTTCAACACGAACCGGCATTAATGTAAATCCGTTCGAACCGGCACTAATGGTACCATTAGTACCGGGCCAAAATCAAACCGGCACTAATGTGCTTCACGTTTGACCCTTTTTCTACTAGTGTTTCTTTCTCATCTTTCGTAAGAGCGTAGCTGGCAGGACCTTCATACTGCTTTTGAGGCATGCCGTCTTTTCGTGCAAACGTTGCAGGTCCTCCCGTGCCTCAGGTGTATCTTTTGTCTTTCCATACACGCCCAAGAAGCCTAGCAGGTTCACGCAAAGGTTCTTCGTCACGTGCATCACATCGATTGAAGAGCGGACCTCTAGGTCTTTCCAGTAGGGTAGGTCCCAAAATATAGATTTCTTCTTCCACATGGGTGCATGTCCCTCGGCGTCATTCGGAACTGCTACTGCGCCGGGACCCTTTCCAAAGATTACGTGTAAATCATTGACCATAGCAAGTACGTGATCACCGGTACGCATGGCGGGCTTCTTCCGGTGATCTGCCTCGCCTTTGAAATGCTTGCCTTTCTTTCGACATTGATGGTTGGTCGGAAGAAATCGACGATGGCCCAGGTACACATTCTTCCTGCATTTGTCTAGGTATATACTTTCAGTGTCATCTAAACAGTGTGTGCATGCGTGGTATCCTTTGTTTGTCTGTCCTGAAAGGTTACTAAGAGCGGGCCAATCGTTGATGGTCATGAACAACAACGCCTTTAAGTTAAATTCCACCTGTCCGTGCTCATCCCACGTCCGTACACCGTTTCCATTCCACAGTTGTAAAAGTTCTTCAACTAATGGCCTTAGGTACACATCAATGTCGTTGCCGGGTTGCTTAGGGCCTTGGATGAGAATTGGCATCATAATGAACTTCCGCTTCATGCACATCCAAGGAGGAAGGTTATACATACATAGAGTGACCGGCCAGGTGCTGTGATTGCTGCTCTGCTCCCCGAAAGGATTAATGCCATCCGTGCTTAAAGCAAACCATACGTTCCTTGGGTCCTTTGCAAACTCATCCCAGTACTTTCTCACGATTTTTCTCCACTGCGACCCGTCAGCGGGTGCTCTCAACTTCCCGTCTTTCTTACGGTCCTCACTGTGCCATCGCATCGACTTGGCATGCTTTCCGTTTCTGAACAGACGTTTCAACCGTGGTATTATAGGAGCATACCACATCACCTTCGCAGGAACCCTCTTCCTGTGGGGCTCGCCGTGAACATCACCAGGGTCATCTCGTCTGATCTTATACCGCAATGCACCGCATACGGGGCATGCGTTCAGATCCTTGTATGCACCGCGGTATAGGATGCAGTCATTAGGGCATGCATGTATCTTCTCCACCTCCAATCCTAGAGGGCATACGACCTTCTTTGCTGCGTATGTACTGTCGGGCAATTCGTTATCCTTTGGAAGCTTCTTCAATATTTTCAGTAGCTTCTCAAATCCTTTGTCAGGCACAGCATTCTCTGCCTTCCACTGCAGCAATTCCAGTACGGTACCGAGCTTTGTGTTCCCATCTTCGCAATTGGGGTACAACCCTTTTTTGTGATCCTCTAACATGCGATCGAACTTCAGCTTCTCCTTTTGACTTTCGCATTGCGTCCTTGCATCGACAATGACCCGGCGGAGATCATCATCATCGGGCACATCGTCTGGTTCCTCTTGATCTTCAGCACCTTCACCCGTTGCAGCATCATTGGGCACATCGTCTGGTTCCTCTTGATCTTCACCAGCTCCCCCCGTTGCAGCATCACGGTATTCAGGGGGCACGTAGTTGTCATCGTACTCTTCTTCTTCGTCGTCTTCCATCATAACCCCTATTTCTCCGTGCCTCGTCCAAACATTATAGTGTGGCATGAAACCCTTGTAAAGCAGGTGGGTGTGAAGGATTTTCCGGTCAGAGTAAGACTTCGTATTCCCATAATCAGGGCATGGACAACACATAAAACCATTCTGCTTGTTTGCCTCAGCCGCATCGAGAAACTCATGCACGCCCTTAATGTACTCGGAGGTGTGTCTGTCACCGTACATCCATTGCCGGTTCATCTGCGTGCATTATATATAATTAAGTGTCCAAATTAATAGAAGTTCACCGTGACATGCATTAAAAGCAAAGTACATACATAGTTCTTATCTAACAACATATAGCTCTCCATAGCATCTAATTAATTAAACCATACATTGAAACTATGTAAAACATTTTAATGCGAAAAAAAAGGCGATCATAATCGCAACCAAGGTAACAATTGATCCAACGGCATAATGATACCAAGCCTCGGTATGAATGGCATATTTTCTAATCTTTCTAATCTTCAAGCGCATTGCATCCATCTTGATCTTGTGATCATCGACGACATCCGCAACATGCAACTCCAATATCATCTTCTCCTCCTCAATTTTTTTTATTTTTTCCTTCAAGAAACTGTTTTCTTCTTCAACTAAATTTAACCTCTCGACAATAGGGTCGGTTGGAATTTCCGGTTCACATACATCCTAGACAAATAAAATCTATGTCACGTTGGTCCGCATAATTTTCATAAACAATAAATGAACCAATAGTTATAAAGATTAATGTATATACCACATCCGAATCATAGACAGGACGAGGGCCGACGGGGGCGGATACCAAAACCATCGCACTATATAAGATGCAATAATAAAAGTAATAAAATGATACAAGTATCTATCTAAACATACAAGTAACAATATTTTTCCTTTCAGAAAGAAGATAAGAACAAGAGGCTCACCACGGTGGTGTCGGTGATGAGATCGGCACAGGTGATCGACGGCGGTGAAGACGGGGGTGGGGCGTGACGGACCGCTAAATCTAGACAAATCTCGAGGAAAATGGAGCTTTGAGGTCGAGCTTCGAGAGGAGAAAGCTTAACTAGTGTGGCTCGGGCATTTCATCGAACACCTCATGTGCATAGGAGGTGAGCTAGAGCACCACAAACACCTCCCATCGCCGGCCCAGAAAAATAGAGCACTGGAGTGCTCTGCTCACGGGCGAGGGTATATATAGGCAGCACTATTGGTCCCGGTTCGTGGCATGAACCGGGACTAAAGGGGAGCCTTTGGTCCTGGTTCAGGCCACCAACCGGGACCAATGGTGGTGGGCCAGGAGCCAGGCCCATTGGTCCCGGTTCGTCCCACCAACCGGGACCAAAAGGCCCAGACAAACCGGGACCAATGGCCCACGTGGCCCGGTCGGCCCCCTGGGCTCACGAACCGGGACCAATGCCCCCATTGGTCCCGGTTCTAGACTGAACCGGGACTAATGGGCTGCCCCGGCCTGAACCGTTGCCCCCTTTTCTACTAGTGGCTTGTGCATGTCGGATTGATCCTAGATGAGCCGGAGTACCAAGTCACCTTCCTGAAAGGTTCTGGACCTAACCCGGCGGCTGTGGTAGCGGCGCAGGTCTTGTTGGTAAATCGCCGAGCGGGCTATTGCCAAGTCTCGCTCTTCATTCAACAGGTCAAGCGCATCTTCACGAGCCTTTTCGTTGTCAACCTCAACGTAAGCCGCCACGCGAGGTGAGTCATGTCGGATGTCACTTGGCAGAACCGCCTCTGCTCCATACACCATGAAGAAAGGTGTGTAACCCGTGGATCTGTTAGGTGTAGTGTTGATGCTCCAAAGTACAGAGGGTAGCTCCTCCACCCAACAACCCGGCGTCTGCTATAAGGGGACCAAGAGCCGGGGCTTGATACCTTTCAAGATCTCCTGATTGGCTCTTTCCGCTTGGCCATTGGATTGAGGATGAGCCACAGCCGAAACGTCAAGCCGGATATGCTCTCGTTGACAGAACTCTTCCATGGCTCCTTTGGAGAGGTTAGTGCCGTTATCAGTTATGATACTATGTGGAAAGCCAAAATGGAAAATCACCTTTTTCATGAACTGGACCGCCGTGGCTGCATCACACTTACTGACTGGCTCCGCCTCAACCCACTTTGTAAACTTGTCAACTGCCACCAAGAGGTGTGTCTTTTTATCTTTAGACCTTTTGAAAGGTCCGACCATGTCAAGCCCCCAGACTGCAAATGGCCAAGTAATTGGAATCATCCTTAATTCTTGAGCCGGCACATGAGCTCGTCGTGAGAACTTCTGACATCCGTCGCATTTACTGACCAGATCTTCCGCATCAGCATGAGCCGTCAGCCAATAAAACCCATGACGGAAAGCTTTGGCCACAAGAGATTTTGAGCCGGCGTGATGACCACAATCACCTTCATGAATCTCACGAAGGATCTCCTGACCCTCTGTAGGCGACACACAACGTTGAAACGCTCCAATGATGCTGCAGTGATGTAACTCGCCATTGACAATTGTCATAGACTTGGGCCGCTGGACGATTTGTCTTGCCAAGGTCTTATCTTCAGGCAACTCTCCCCGGGTCATGTAAGCCAAATAAGGCACTGTCCAATCCGGGATAACGTGGAGAGCCGCCACCAGCTGTGCCTCCGGGTCTGGTATTGCCAGATCTTCCTCTGTAGGTAACTTAACAGAAGGATTATGCAAAACATCAAGAAAGGTGTTAGGCGGCACCGGCTTACGCTGAAATCCTAGCCGGCTTAAGGCATCAGCCGCCTCATTCTTCCTTCGATCAATGTGCTCCACCACATAACCCTTGAAGTGCCCAGCCACCGCGTCAACTTCACGACGATAAGCCGCCATAAGGGGATCTTTGGAGTCCCACTTGCCTGACACCTGTTGGGCCACAAGGTCTGAGTCTCCTAAGCACCTTACCCGGCTCAAGTTCATCTCTTTGGCCATCCGGAGACCATGGAGTAAGGCCTCATACTCAGCTGCATTGTTAGTACAAGGAAACATAAGCCGGAGCACATAACAGAATTTGTCACCTCAAGGGGAAGTTAACACGACTCCAGCCCCCGAGCCTTCCAGCTGCCTGGACCCATCAAAGTGAATCGTCCAATATGTGTTATCGGGCTTCTACTCAGGTGCCTGTAGCTCTGTCCAGTCATTGATAAAATCCACCAAGGCTTGAGACTTAATGGCAGTACGTGGCACATATTTCAAACCATGAGGCCCGAGCTCAATGGCCCACTTGGCGACTCGTCCTGTGGCCTCTCTGTTCTGGATGATGTCTCCCAAGGGGGCAGAACTCACCACAGTAATAGGGTGACCTTGGAAATACTGTTTCAGCTTTCGACTTGCCATGAACACTCCGTAAACCAGCTTCTGCCAATGAGGGTACCTTTGCTTTGACTCGATGAGCACCTCACTGACATAATAAACCGGCCGTTGAACCATATGCTCCTTACCGGCCTCCTTGCGTTCCACCACAATTGCATCGCTGACGGCTCGTGAATTAGCAGCCACATATAATAGCAAAGGCTCTTTGTCAATAGGAGCTGCAAGAACCGGTGGCTCAGATAACTGCCTCTTCAAATCCTCAAAAGCAGCGTTAGCAGCATCACTCCAGACAAAGGTGTCTGCCTTCTTCATCATCTGATATAGTGGCAGGGCCTTCTCTCCTAACCGGCTTATGAAACGGCTTAAAGCAGCAACACGACCCGCTAGTCTCTGAACATCATTGATGCACGCCGGCTTAGCCAAAGAGGTGATTGCTTTAATTTTCTCCGGATTAGCTTCAATGCCCCTGTTTGAAACCAAGAATCCCAAAAGCTTGCCTGCAGGTACACCAAATACACACTTCTTCGGGTTAAGCATCATCTTGTAAACCCGGAGGTTATCAAAGGTTTCTCTGATATCAGATATCAGGGTTTCCGTCTCTCTGGACTTCACTACTATGTCATCCACATAAGCATGAACATTGCGCCCAATATGATTGTGGATACAATTCTGTACACACCGCTGATAAGTCGCCTGGGCACTCTTGAGCCCAAAAGGCATAGACACATAATAGAAGGCTCCAAACGGAGTGATGAAAGCCGTCTTCTCCTGGTCCTTAACTGCCATTTTGATCTGATGATAACCAGAGTAAGCATCCAAAAAACTCAAACGTGCACAACCCGCCGTAGCATCAATGATTTGATCAATACGGGGGAGAGCGAAAGGGTCAGCCGGACAAGCCTTATTTTAGTCCGTGTAATCCACACACATCTGCTAGGTTTCGTTTTTCTTGAGCACGAGCACCGGGTTAGCCAACCACTCCGGGTGAAAGACTTCAATAATGAACCCAGCCGCCAAGAGCCGGGCGACCTCCTCTCCAATAGCTTTCCGTCGTTCCTCATTGAATCCCCGTAGAAACTGCCTGACCGGCTTATACTTCAGATCAATATTAAGAGTGTGCTCAGCGAGTCCTCTTGGTACACCCGGCATGTCAGAAGGTTTCCATGCGAAGATGTCCCGATTCTCATGGATGAACTCGATGAGCGCGCTTTCCTATTTAGGATCCAAGTTGGCACTGATGCTGAACTGCTTAGACGAATCGCCTGGAGTAAAATCAACAAGCTTAGTCTCTGCAGCCGAATTAAACTTCATGGCCGGGTCATGTTCCGTGGTCGGCTTCTTGAGGGAGGTCATATCTGCCGGGTCAACGTTGCTTTGATAAAACTTGAGCTCCTCTGCTGCACAGACAGACTCGGCATAAGCCGCGTCGCCTTCTTCGCACTCCAGGGCCACCTTATGACTTCCGTGCACAGTAATAGTGCCTTTATAACCCGGCATCTTGAGCTGCAAGTAAACATAACACGGCCGCGCCATGAACTTAGCATAAGCCGGCCGCCCGAACAAAGCGTGATATGGACTTTTGATTTTGACCACCTCAAAGGTTAACTTCTCAGCCCTAGAATCATGCTCGTCTCCAAAAGCTACCTCCAGCTCAATCTTACCCACAAGATACGCCAACTTACCAGGCACCACTCCATGGAAGACGGTGTTGGAAGTCTTTAAGTTCTTGTCAGTTAAGCCCATGCGCCGAAAGGTCTCGTAATAGAGGATGTTGATGCTGCTACCTCCATCCATGAGCACCTTAGTAAATTTGTAACCACCAACCTGCGGTGCCACTACCAGGGCCAGTTGACCCGGATTATCAACCCGAGGAGGGTGATCCTCCCTACTCCAGACAATGGGCTGTTCCGACCACCGTAAGTAACGAGGGACTGCCGGCTCAACGGAGTTCACAGCCCTCTTATGAACTTTCTGATCACGTTTACACAAACTTGTGGTGAACACATGATATTGCCCGCTGTTTAGCTGTTTTGGATGGCTCTGATAACCCGACTGCTGTTGCTGCTGACCTCCTTGACCAGGCTGCTGTTGGTTATAACCACCCTGGTTTCCCTGAAAGCCGGGACCTGAACCGCCGCCCGGGCCATGAAAGCCGCCAGCTCCTGAGCCGCCGCCCGGGCCTTGATTGCCATCAAACATGTTGGAATTCTTGAAAGCCTTCATGATTGCACAATCCTTCCATAAATGAGTCGCTGGATGTTCCCGGGTGCCATGTCTCGGACAAGGCTCATTGAGTAGCTGTTCAAGAGATGGACCTGACCCACCGGACCGAGGGGGCGGTTTCCCCTTGCGTTTCTGATTGTTACCTTGTGCATTAGCCACAAATTCCAGGTTACCGTCCGCCTTACGCTTATTGCCTCCTTGATTTGCCGGGTTATGCTGCTGAACCTTTCCATTACCGTTCTTCTTTCCCTTCCCTGTCTTTTCCTCGCCAGACGCGGGATCCTTGGTACTATCAGAATCGGCATACTTGACTAAAGCCGCCATCAGCGTCCCCATATCATTGCAATCACGCTTAAGACGCCCCAGCTTCTGTCTCAGAGGTTCAAAGGGGGATGTGCTGCAAGGCGATTAAGTTGGGTAACGCCAGGGTTTTCCCAGTCACGACGTTGTAAAACGACGGCCAGTGAATTGTAATACGACTCACTATAGGGCGAATTCACCTTCCTCCTGCTTACAATTTGTCAGGTCCACAATCGACATAGACTGCTTGCAAGTGTCCTTGAAGTTCTGGATGAATCGAGCCTTTAGCTCTGCCCATGAACTAATAGAATTGGGTGGTAGGCCCTTTAACCAAGAACGGGCCGTTCCGTCCAACATCATGGTGAAGTATTTAGCCATCGCTGCGTCATTGACCTCCAGCAGTTCCATGGCCATCTCATAACTTTCGATCCACGTCCCAGGCTGTAAGTCGGCCGTGTAATTCGGCACCTTCCGAGGCCCCTTGAAATCTTTGGGCAGACGTACATTACGTAGAGCCCGTACCAGACAAGGAACACCTCCGGTTCTAGTAGCAGCTCCCGCCTCAACAGAAGTCGTTGGATAAGCCGGTAAGTCCTGTTGGTCTGCGAGCTGAGCCGCTAGCTGAGCCGCCCGCTCGTCCTCTTGACGTATTCGATCCTGCACCGGGTTTTACCCGCCCGGCTGGTTCCGGCGCCGTGCGCTGCTTGACACGGCCTCTGACTCCATGTGTCTGCTGTAACTCGGGCTCCGATTTTGACGAGGCGGAGCCAGCCAAGGCGGAGGAGTTGAGTGAATCCTGTCCCGGCTGTAGGAGTAGGTCTCTTGCTGAGCCAGAGCTGTTTGGACAAGTTCCCTGATCCTCCGGGTTTCCACCGCTGTCGGATCATCACCATCCACTGGGAGAGCCGCCAAACGTGCTGATGCTGTGATTAAGTTCTCCATGGGGTTGGAGAAGTGACCCGGAGGTATTGGTACGTAACGGGGTGGTGCCATATTCCCGTAAAGAGGCGCCGTCACCTGAGGCTGGACCGGGCCTCCCGCTCCGGATGTCATAAACTGATTTTCACCCGGCGGATTACTTGGGCCGGCTCCGGGTGTAGCAAAGAGATTCCGAGGACCATAAACCTGACGTAAACGGGACTGAGTTTTCTGATGTCTCCTCCTCATTACCTCATTAGATGCGTTCAGGCTCATATTGAGCTGAAAAGCCTCTGTCTGAAGCTGCTGCGCCCGTGCGTCCAAAGCCGCCTGCTCTGTAGCCAATCTAGTATCTTCAGCTGCTAAGGTTTCCTTGGCCCGAGCAATTTCCTCACGAACCTGTGCCACCTCTGCCTCATGCTCAGACTGGTTCGCAGGGATGACGGTGGCAGTTAACAGGGCCGTAAGTTTATCCATGAGATCCATCAGCACCTGAGCCGGTGAGCGCATAGGGCCTCCTGCCCCGGCTGCTCCTAACCCGGACGTTATTGCCGCTGAAGCCGTAGAATTTTGGCCGGGTTGAGTGCCAGCCATGAAGACTCCTGCCCAGTTTGGTGACTCTGAGGGGTCCAGAATAGTGCTTCCATCAGAACAGCCCCCAAGCACGCCATCTTGAACTTGATACAGCGAATCTGTTGAGCCGGCGGACGATTCACCGTCAGAGAGGATGGCCGGCTCACCATCACCTTTAGATCCTTCAGAAAGTTCACCTCCGTGGATGCAACCCACAAAGGCACGCTTCACGACGGGTCGAGCTCGGGCGGGTCTCGCACGCTGAGCCGTCTCGACGAGGTCGGTGCAGTTGTCCGGCTCAGTGCCCGGCTCACCGGTCCGGGCGATGAAAACGTGAATTCCGCCAAAGGGGACCCGGTACCCGTACTCAATTGAGCCGGCGTCGGGGCCCCAGCCTTCGTCGTCGATGTAGATCTTGCCACGACGATTCTTGGTCATCCGGCCAACCGCGTATCCCTTGAGCCCTTCGAAGCTGCCCTTCAAGAACTCAAATCCACCGTGCGCTGGCCCCACGGTGGGCGCCAACTGTCATGGAATTGTCACGGCAGATGTCCTCTTGCAAGGACTTAGTCGTGGAGCCATCGCAACTAGGAAGCTTAAAGAGGTTAATCGGGACAAAGGACACGAGAGGTTTATACTAGTTCAGCCCCTTACGGTGAAGGAAGGCTTACGTCTAGTTGGGTTGGTATTGCTTGAGGTTTCCATGACCAGGGAGCGAGATACGCTATGCCTGGCTCTCGATGAGTTGTTTTTCTGCCTAAGCCGCCAGCGGGTCGCCCCCTTATATACACGGGTTGGCGCCCTGCGACTTGGAGAGTCCCGGCCGGCTCATAGACAGTGTCCGGCTCGGTGACTAGTTATTTCTACCTTACAATACAAGTCATGCCATCATGGCGGTTTATCTCTATGGGTTTTAAGCCGCCTGTGGGCCTTTAGGCCTTTTAGTGAACCGCCATCTTCATGCCTTGGTCTTGGGCTTCTGATAAGCCTCTATCTGCATAACCCGGCCCCTCCTGGACGGCTTACACAAATAGTCATATCCCCAACACACGGGAAGATATCACAACACAACTCTAGACACAAATTCAAACATAAAGCTTTATATTACAAGTCAGGGCCACGAAGACTCGAATACATAAGTCAGCGAAAGCAACAACATCTGAGTACAGACATAAGATAAACAAGTTTGCCTTAAGAAGGCTAGCAAAAAAACGATTACTAGATCGAAAAGGCGCATGCCTTCTGCCTGGGGCCTCCTAACTACTCCTCATCGTCGGTCTCCATGTAGTAATACGCTCCGTCGGTGTACTAGTAGTCATCAGCGAGATCAACTGGCTCCTGGGCTTCGTCATCTGATCGCAGCAATCGGGTAAAAGGGAAAAAGGTAGCAAAGCAACCGTGAGTACTCATCCAAAGTATTCGCAAGACTTACAACCGTGAGTAGGGATATATCTTTGGCCTATACTGTAGAAATGCCAGAATATAAGGGAATGCTTAGCCTATCGAAGAGTAGCATCTTGCAGCAACAGAAGAAAGTAGAGCGGCATATATTATAGTAACAAGTGTATTTTCAACAACGCCCAGAGATCCTTCCTCGACTCCCTGCGAGAAAGCGATCCCGGAGCCATCGTATCCATTTAGTGTCACAAGTATCCAGTTATAGTTGTAATAGATTGGGATACAACTCCGAGCGTCCGTTACCGTAAACACAACTATTCAAATAGATATACTTCCTTGCAGGGTGCACCAACTTACCCAAAACGCTCGATTAACTTTGGCCGGACACACTTTTTCGAGTCTTGTCCGGCCTCGGCTGATCGACACGCTGTAGTCCTACTTAGGCTCAGCAGAGAGCTCAGCATGCCAGTCTACATCCTAAGCGCTCAGGGGTCTTGGGTCCATCGCCCTTTGCACTGCTGCGCGTTGCGCAACTGGCCGGGGACCAGACCCACCTCCTTATATAAGCGCAGGTGGTTACCGTCCACCCGAAGAATCAGCCCGCATCTCTGAACTATGACATATGAAGAGCTTTTGGGAGAATCGTACGACGCCGAGTGCCCATACTTATTCCCGCGTGGTGGTTAGTGCGAAAAGGCCAGAGGCCTACTCAGATCACATATCCAAACCAGTTACTCTATTAGGAGCTCACGGAAATGATCAGTGATCCTGTCGTCCCGTCTCGTGGATTTACGATAAGGGTCAGGCCCATCCCTCTCCTGGGCGGTCTCTGCCTGCCCAGTCGTGCCGCGTCATTATTTCACGGGTACCTTCATAGTCAACCCGACTTATCTAGATACTGTCGGGAACTCAGGTCCACCTCTACAGGGGTGGCACCACCTGTCCCTTCAGTCCCGCAGTAACAGTTAACGGCGAACAGTTAAAGTAGTTGTGGTTCCATACCATCAAGGTGACCTCATAGGAATCACCCTCGATAGGTTCACACATGAGGTAAAATGTCAAGGTGAACTTGGAGGAATCACCCTCGATGGGTTCACGCTTGAGGAGCTGCACGACAGAGACATCATCGGGAGTGGTGAGTGAGGAATCACCCTCGGTTAACCACACTCGATGTGATACACTACAGAGATATCATCGTAAGTGGGATACGAGGCATCACCCTCGGCACTCGATAGTAGCTCTGCAGAGTCGTACAACTAAGAGGGGTGTCGGTGATGTGTCGGTCTCTGCTCGTTGATCACATTGATCGAGTCACCGGTAACAAAGCGGGGTAACAAGGACAAGGGTGAGGGGTCACTCATGGATCACTAACTAACCAATACTAAGCATATAGGATAACAACAAAAGTAACAATAGCAGGTTACAAAGGCTGTGCATCAGAATAGGAGCTATTGAACAACAGTAGCAAAATCTAATGCAAGCATGAGAAAAAAGAATGGGTGATATAGGAATGTTGAAGGGGGGTTTTTTTCTTGCCTAGAAGCTCTGCTGAAAGGGGCTGCTCATCAGGTGTGTAGTAATACCCGGGAGCAGCGTCGATCTGGGGGTCTACCGAAGAGAAGAGGGGGAAGAAAAAATAAATATAAAGCAAACAAATGCATCATGATGCATGACATGGCAATATGTTATGCTAGGGTTACCTAATGCAGTGCTAAGCATTACAGACGGAGCAGGAAAATATCTGGAAATATTTTCCCGGCTTTAGGTAGTTATCGGACAGAAGAACCGGAGGGGAAGGTTACATGTTTGCAGTGTTAGATGCATGTGACAGGTATGTGGATGGCATAAACCGAGTTGTCTTATTTTTCTGGTCATTTTTCATATATGAATTATTTTCATTCGAGTTATGGATTATTTTATATGAATTTTCAAGTTTTAAACAATTTCTGAAATTTAATTAGAAATTAAATGTCTAAATGCTAGATACACCCAAAAGTGTACCCAGACAGGCCACATAGGGGATGACTGGTGGGCCAGCTGCCTAGTGAGCAGGCTGACTGGGTCAGCCTTATCCACTAAAACAGTGGAGGGACCCCACACGTGCGTGACTCTGGCTATTTTCATAGTTAACTTTTAATCTCTGATTAATTAAGGGGGTAGGACCCACCTGTTAGTGTCACATTAGTTAACAGATTAAGTTTAAATTAACAAAACAATTAATTAGCGTGTGGAGGTCACATGTCAGTGACTGGGGTTGCCCAGTCAGCACATTAACTGGGTCAATGGGGTCAAACGGGGCCCTTGGGACCCACTCGCAGTGACCCGGGGTGGGCCCCAGGGCCGGCCACGTCAGCGCCGGCGCCGGAGCTGGCTCAGGCGACCAAATCCGCTGCAGAGGTGGCCAGGGTCTCGCCGGAATCCGCCTACGGGCCACGAAACAGGGTGTGGCCGGTCCCGTTCGAAGCGGAGATGAAGCCGTGTCAAATGGAGGCGGTGGCACGACCGGAGGTGGTCCGTGGCGTCGCCGGCGGCGAGCGGGGCGGTCGCCGGGGCTCAGCGTGAACGGTGCGCGCGTGGGAGCTTGAATTTGATCGAGCTAACGCGCGAGAACGGTACTACGGGCGACGGCAAGGTGAGTGGGTGCATGTGCGTGACCAGAGGGCCACCGGCGCACGACCGGCGACAAGCTCGAGCGGCGACTCGCTCGACCACGGCGGGGGAGCTCGCTAGCGGGCGCGCGCGAGCTAGATGAGAGAGGGAAAGGAAGGGGGCTCACTGGGGGCCTGCTGGTGTGCTAAGTGGGCTCGGGGGAGGCTCGACGACGCCGGAATTGACGACGAACGACATCGGGACCCGAGGTTGAAGACGACGGCGATTTGGCGATGCAGGTGCGCTAAGTGGCTGCAGATGGTGTAGCGGACGCGGGCGGAGCTCGTGGACACAGCAGATGGGCGCGGGGTCGACGGTGGCCACGGCTATGCCGGAGCCATGGCGACGGCGGCGCTCGGGTGAGAGGAATGTGCGAGGGAGAGGAACGAGCCAGGAGGGATATCTGGGGGCCGCCCCGAGGAGCCACGGTGGCCTCCTTATCCCCTCCCATCGCATGTAGCAGCGCGACCGACGAGGTGGCTATGCGGGGACGGGCACGGGCGCGCGCGCCCGGTCTGCCTCCTATAGTAGGAGGTTGAAGGCGACCGAGAGAGGTGGGCTGGGCCAGGCACTGTGCACTAAGGCCCAGTGCACAGTGGCCTTTCCCCTTTTCTTTTTATTTTCTTTTTCTGTTTTCTTTATTTGTTTCTGTTTTGTATTTATTTCAATAGAATGAGTTTTGTAAAATATGAAACTTGTCCAATTAATTACATTGCAATATTTGGCACTACCACAAAAAGTTTGGGAGAAGTTTGAATTTTTCATAATCGCAAAAGCATTTAAAAATGCTGATTTGGCACTGTTTTAATTGCTAGAGAGCATTTAAGCAAATAAGTGATGTTGTTTTCCTTGACCAATAATTTTTATGGAATAGTTGCTAAATGATGAACTATTTTGCAACCATGTTTGTGAACTTTAATTTTCACTTGCAATTTGAATTTTTATGGAATAGTTGCTAAATGATGAACTATTTTGCAACCATGCTTGCGAACTTCCCTGTACACACTTCCATGGTGTTGCCATATTGTGTCGTGTGTCGCCGTCAGTGTTGTCCGTATTGTGCCTACAGCCCTAGAGGCACATAACCTACCTTACTGATCAATTCTAGTTGTTGTGGTCGTAGACGCAATTTATATGACTTGTCGAGACTAACAAATTGTAAATAAATGAAAGTGATCTCTAGTTACAATGGAGTCTCTTTTATGTTACAGCAAAAACAATTTTCTAGTCGCTTGAAACACATTTTTGTTTGCGTACCCTAGACACAAGTACGATCGAACTAGGCTGAAGCGGTCGTCGTAGTCGTGGAAGCAAATTTTTCGGCTGACTCAAACAAATTCTAACCAGATGGAAGGAATCTTGATTAGCAACAAATTCTAACCAGATGGAAGCAATCTCTATTTGGCATGGAAGCAGTTTCAGAGCCTGGCCGAAAAAAGAAGATCATGTGTAGGAGGCGAGGCAATTAGAGTTACACCCGAAATGAGGATTGAAAACAAATTGTATGGAAACAAATTGTAAAGAAGTGGGGAATTTTCTGTTTATTGTTCACAATCGCTTCACGGTACAAGGCTAGAATTGAAGATGACAACAAGCCTTATGTTGAGAGGCAAGTATAACTACGTACATGACATTGGCAAAAGAAAGAGGAAATTTGATCTCAACAAAATTAAACGGGACGAACTATTCCCCTGAAAAGAATGCCATAAAAAGAAAAGAAAAGAAAATCTTGGATGGGGCGGCGTGGATCAGCACGCATGCATTATTACAAACAGAGAAAGGGAGAGCTCCGGTTCATCATCACCAGACGGATCGTTCTCTGTCCGGCGTCCGGGCATGCAGGGCGGGCGGTCATCGATCAGTCGGAGGTGCTGCTGCTGCTGCTGCTGGGCTCCGGTGCATCCGCAGCGGAGGGCTCGGAGGCTGGGGAGTCGGCGGCGGGCGCGTCGGCTGGCGCGCTGGCGGAGGGCGCCGGCGCTTCGGCCTTCTTCTCGGCCTTGGCCTTCTTGCCCTTGGCGTCGGCGAATGGCGCCACGGCGACGGCGACCAGGAGGAGGGCGACGATGAAGACAGCGGCGCGGGCCATTGTTGGCTGGTCCGGTGGGAGCTTGCTAGCTGCGGGCAGGCGCACTGCTTGGCGATGGATGGATGGATGGATGCTTGTTGGCTTGAGAGATGGAGATGGTGGTGGTGGTGTGGCTATGAGGGCCTCGCCGTGGTGTTTATATGCAGGGGACGCCGGCTATTTTTGGGCGGAGAAGAGAAGGTCGGGTCGCGCGCGCCGAAGGTGGATCACCATCACCATCACCATCACCATGCATGCTCATTCCATTGCTGATCGAGTGGGTGGTGCGGAGCGGGTGGCGGCTTATTATTCAACCACTACTATTCTTGTAATACTCCACACTACTAGGGCTGTCAAATAGTAATAGTAATATGCTTGTCGTAGATTTATTTTTTTGAGCGGTTAGTAATATGCTACATCACCCATGGTGTGTCTATATTTTACCGTTTTCGTTCGACAGGCGGAGGACCATCAAGCCAACGTTTTCGCCCACCTCCATCGTTCGCTAGAGGAGATAGGCCAATAGACCAGTTTAATTATTTTCTTATTATAAACAAAGAAAATACAAATTTATAAAACTACCATGATGTTAAAATTTTAAAGTTGTCATTCTACTTTATAAAACTGCCATTTCTCTAATTTGCAAATTTACAATCGAATGATTAAAAAAAGTGCCGTGTGATCTACATATTTTTTTTTATGAATTTTTACATGGAGATGTTTTACTGTGCGAAAAATGTCATGTTTTGGAGAATTTTCTTCTTTCTTTTTGCAATGGACCAAAGCAAAATGCCATGCTGTAAACTTCTTATTTATTTGGTTCACTGTGCAAAAATCATAAAACATGTCATTCCGTTGAAAAAATCCATGCAAATATTTTTTTGCATCTTCTTAATAAAAAGATTATCATGCCTAAAATAATAAAATTTTCATACTCTCAAATAAAAACTATCTCCTTTAAATAACAAAACTATTACGTTATTAATAACTAAAATGTCACGCTCTTAATAATAAAACTGCAATCCACTTAATGAAAAAATCGTGTTATTAATAATAAAATTCCATGCTCTTAGTAATAAAACTGCCATCGTCTTCATAATAAAAATGATATGCTATTAATTATTGAAATGCCATGCTCTTAATAATAAAATTTCCATGTGAGAAAGTAAAAAAAAAGACAATTCCAAAATTAACATGGATAAGTGATACAATTTCCCAGCCATGGGCATTACAAAAATACCTAAAAATTGCCATGTTCTCGGAGACAAAAAATGACATGGTTTAAAATAAAAAAGAATTGCCATGCCACCTATAATTAAAAGTTGCACATGGCAAGTTTAGAAGAAAAAAATCTCCCTAAAATGGGGACTTTTTGTACTTTCAAAAATGGTAAAAATTCAGGATTTTTTCCAAATAAAAATCAAATTTAAAACATGTTTTTCTTTAAAATCTTCTACTACTATAGTACACGGTTTTTTGAACTTTGACTCATCACTCGCGGTGATATTAAAGTATTGGTCGCTGATTTCTTACCCAACCAAACTAATCCAACAGCCGTGGTTTCTGGGATTAGCTTGGTGCGGCCGCGCGCCAAAATAAGGTGGACATGATCTTTCTGGAGTTATCTTGAACCCACTATACACCTGCACCCTCACGTTCTGTTATTGATGAGAGAAAAAGTTCTATGCAAGATCTTCCGTGGCTGTTTTGTGAAGCACCCATCGTGTAAAGTCATTTGGGCACCAAGCCACCAAGAATTGTATCGTGTAACCTTGATTGTTGTTTGATCGCAAGACATCACGTGCATAGCACGTACCATCTACTAGTACATATAGTAGTTTAAACGCAGGAGTTCACAACCCCCCACTTTAGTCGAGTGGGAAGTCCACCCCCACCCCCCCTACATAGGAGGTTGTGAATTCGAAACCCTGGTCACGCAATTTTTGGGAAAAAGAAAAAGAATGTTCACCAGGAAACGGGAAATAGTGAATGGCTCCAGCTGATCTCGTGGTGTCCGCCTTGCGCTAAGATACGTGCAACGGTGGGAAGGCGTTTGCTGGGGTGAGCCTCCTGGCGACCATTCGCCAGTTATCATTTTCGTTTTTAAAAGAGATAGAATAATTGGAATTTTCATGACATATATGAAGGTATGGAACATGAAAGTTAAATATGTTCAAACTTATTCATATGATGGCATTGGCGTCATCTTTTTTGGGGTGTACGGTTGGTATATGTCTCCTGTGCATAAGATAGGATAGGAGCTTTGCTACATCGACGGACAATTATTTTTTATGAGATAGCGGCAGCAAAAGTAAAAGCTCGCGCGTGCTCTCTAGCATTGTGTCTTGCCCGTGCACCACAACTAGTTCAAGTTGATGTCACAGACTATCTATCTATCTATCATTTGAAGAAAGAAATGGCAATCGTTTCAAAGCTCATCGCAGAGTGGACACATGACAAGTATAATTACATGACACTGATAAAAGGAAGAAACAAAAATGCTATCTCGGTCAAAAAATAAAACGGATTTTCTCCATAAAAACATACTTCCAGATGAAAAAGATATACAGCTTAGATGAACACGCATTATTATATTACAAAAATGGAAGAAAAATGTGCTATGGTTCATGGTCGTTCCCTGGACGTGGAACCGTAGACCGATCTCAGTCGGAGCTGCTGGGCTCCGGCGCAGCGGAGGGCTGGGAGCGTGGGAGGCGGGGCTTTCAGAGGCGGCCGAGTCAGCCGCCGGCGATTCGGCCTCTTTATTTTATTTGTTTTGAACCGGGCGTAACCCTTTTTCATTACTCATCATAACAGAAATACAACCAGTTTCACATGGTAACCAGGAAGCCTACAAAGGGAAAAGCGAGTTCAAAGCATCACTGGGAAACCCACGACAGACACCCGTCATCGAGCAGTCCGCCATGAGGCGAAAACCCAGCGACATCATAAACGACTACAGAGGCCTACAAAGTTTAGCAATTCATCCATTACATGCCTCATCCAGATAGTCCGCCACAAAAGCTCACGTAGGAGCAAACTAACAGAAGTTTAACGGTAGACCATCAGTCATTCAGCAAGCCAGGCAAAGGAATGACACGAAGCACCAGGAAGGCTTAGACCAAAACTCAGAGAGACGGCACCCAGCACTAGTAGAAAACGGAGCTTTAAAACCGGTTCGTAAGGGCCTTTAGTGCCGGTTCCATAACCGGTACTAAAGGTTGGGCACTAAAGGCCCCCAACCTTTAGTACCGGTTCGGCACGAACCGGCGCTAAAGTGCCACCACGTGGCGTGAGCTGGCGCCCTGGTATGGGGGATTTAGTCTCTAATCACCTCTCTTAACTGCTCAAGTGTGGATCACTCATTTCAAATCATCTAACTTCCCGACCGGTCACCCATCCCTCTCACTACTCCAGCCCGAGCACGCTTAACTTTTGAGTTCTATTCTCCTTCGTTTCCAAGTCTGCACTTGTTGTTTTCCTGACAATAGTAAGATGTCAATCCTATTAACCCTCGGGAGTTTAGCTTGAGCATGAAGTCACACATTTCACTGTTTGAGTTTGAAACTATTATTCTAAAAAACAGTAATTATTTAGTAACACGAATATTTCTTAAATAAGTTTGACCACAGTTTGACCATAGTTTGACCAGATTTGACCAAAATTAAAAAAATTGAAATAATTATTTAGTAACACTAATATTTTTGAATAATTATGTAGTAACATTAATACTTCTTGAATAAGTAGTTTGACCAGATTTAACCAATTTTTTTTTAAAAAAACTGAAATTTGACCATATCTTTTTTTCCTTTTGGAATTTGAGGATTCTAAAAAATTCCAAACAGGCCGTAGGCGGTTTCCATCGGATGCGGATTTTCGTGCTGAATTTTTTGATATATTATACGTTTTTTCCGACATCGTATGCAAAAATTATAGCCGTTTTACATTTTCCCTACACTTTTTGCAAAACATGTCCAAATTTAAGTTTTCGAATTTTCCTAACTAGTAGATGTAGTAATATAACTACCTCTTGAAGGATTTTATTTTTTTGAAGTTTTTATCATTTTCTTTTGATTTTTTCAAAACTGAAATGGCGATACACCGGGGGGGGGGGGGGGGGGTAGAGTTTGAAAATTGCCCTATAGTGCCGGTTTGTGTCTTAAACCGGCACTATAGGTTAAGACTCTTTAGTGCCGGTTGGTGACACAAACCGGTACTATAGGTTAGACCTTTAGTACCGGTTAACCTATAGTACCGGTTTGTGTCACAAACCGTCACTAAAGGGGCTCGTGGGGCCCTGGCCTGACGCCAGCCTGCCACCGCCCCTTTAGTACCGGTTCGTGGCGCGAACCGGTATTAAAGATTCATTACGAACCGGTACTATTGATCACCGCCACGAACCGGTACTATTGATCACATTAATGTCGGTTTTTTTACAAACCGACACTAATGTTCTTCACATTTGACCCTTTTTCTACTAGTGCAGCTGTATTCGGCCTCTTTATTGGCGGTCTTCTTGTCCTCCATGACGACGTTGCGTGCCTGCGCGAAGGGCGCCACCGCGACGGCGACCAAGAGAAGCGCGACGATGAAGAGGGCGCGACCCATGGATCCGGCCGGCTGGTTGGTTTGGTGGGCGCTTGGAGCTGGAGGTGCTTCAGCGTTGGATACTTGTTTGCTTGCGTAGTGGTGGTGGTTAGTATAAAGTTAAGTCATTTATTTTGAGACGGAGGGAGTACATGCTTCGCCATATGTGGCGTTTATATGCAGGGCACGCCGGCCAATTGTTATTGTTAGGGAGGCGAGGCGAGGCGAGGGCGTCGCGGTGCGCCGTAGTGGCCACTGACGGTCGAGCGCCATGCGGCTTGCATTGCATGTCGTCCAGTAGGTCGCTGGCGATTCCGACTCCACTGGAAAGCAGGGAATTTCTTTGTCTCAAACAAAAAGAAAGCAGGGAATTTCTATTTTTATTTTATTTTTTCTAGGAGGAGGTCTCTAATTAGGATAGTACAGTACTACTCAAAGTGGTTTTTCTTTTGCTCGGATTTACCGAAAATCAATTTTCTATTACAAGGCAAAATGAGACGAGCGTGGACATTGACATCACAAATAACAGAATGGCTTGAGCAACTGATCAAAGTTTATTTACCTCCTGCTATGGACAATAGTTTCTCTTTTCATCCATTCACCAATTGGTTAATATGATCTACTCCCTCCGTCCCATAATATAAGAGCGTTTTTGACACTAGAGTGTAGTGTCAAAAACTATTGCCACTTCAAATCGACAGAAAGGGCATGGCCATGCCGTCAACAACTGGGTCGCCAGTTTCCCCCCATGTATGCCGCCTCCAGCCTTTGCATCCTCTGCGATGACGGGAACAAGATCCATTGGCCTCCTCTCTCGGCCATGTCCCATCCAACCCTCCTCAATCCTCCCGATGAATGATTCATTGTGGTCATCATATGGGGAACGAGATGCGCATTCTGCAATTCGTCCTTCGACGGCGACAAGGTCTATAATTCCAGCCTTCTCTTTCAAAGGGTTACATCTTCTCTTTAGTATGAAACAAAATTGGGGTTATAAAGATGTTGTTTCATCAATAACGAAATTATGGGCTGTGTTATGGACCCTATTGCCCATGTCAATTATGGTCGGATATTGAACATCTCAAAACAATAGCCTCATTGTAGTTTAGCCAGTGAAACATGTCACTAATAAATTATCACGAGTATCCTCAATGTGGAGACGACTAGTATCTTTATAATCATTGGTGGGCTTCTCTGCAATGATAAGTGGGTGCCCTCTTTGCAAACAAGTGCAGGAATCAGCGGCTCACCTTCTTTTCAAGTGTCGGTTCACAAGTCGAATTTGGAAGGAGGTGTTCTCCTGGCTGAATCTTCATGTCGGCGGGGCGTACTGGCATAGTTTCCACACAGTCTAAGACTTGGTGGGAAGGGGTCATCAACCATGCGCAATAAAAGAAGGCTTCTCTCCCACTTTGTTGGATGGGAGATCCGCAAAGAAAGAAACGCGCATGTCTTTAGAAAGACAAGGTGGGCCGGTGGTGGTGGTAGTTCACGCTATTAAGGAGGAAGCGTCGTTTGGGCTTTTGTGAGTGACAAGCACTTGAGTGAACTAATGCCGCGAGAGTAGTTCGTTAACTATCATCTGTGTGTGTATTCTTAATCTCCATAATAAACTGGGAAGAAGAGACCGACTATCCTTGTAGGATTGCCTCTTGGATGCGTTGCTTAAGCAGCTGGATCGACCAACGAAGGAATGAATGAAGGACCAAGTCGTTGAGACGAATATGTATGTTCCATTTGGAGATGTGTTCTTACTTATAATTTCCTTATTATATTCTGTTGACAAGTAGTATGGGTGTGGTGCCAGAGTAGGGAGGAAATTAATTCCCCCTCTGTCTATCTATCTATCCTCGATGTATACATAGGTCAAAGCATGGGCATACACGATGGACGACAATACTGCTCCAAACAATGAAAATTCGTATGCATGGACTAAATAATGCTCTCCAGGATTGATTGATTGATTAGTTTTTGGTGGGTGTTTGGTTTGGACACACAAACTCGATGGATGCATACATGGGCATGGCATCCTTCTCTCTTCTCTGCCGGCATTATGTAGTTAAGTTGAGTAGCTATTGCTGTCGGATCCGATCCGACGGCTCATCCTTATAGGAGTGCGTTGATGGGTTCATATACATGTATGTACGTATAAATATGAATTATGGATCATGGCCTCTTGACTGAGTGTTGCCGACGCCGCGACGTCCGTCTGACTCATTCACACATGACGTATGTATGTATGTATGTATGTATATAGGCTGGCTGGCTGTCCAACAAGCAAGGGAGCAGCTGGTGGTTGCATGCTACCTCAACTTAGAGCATCTCAACTTAAAGCATCTCTAGCAGATCCCGTATAACACCGACCCGCAAAATGTATTTACAGTTCAAGCGCCGGCGCGGGCGGCAGCAGGGTCAGACCCCGCAAAACGAACCTGTAAAAAAGATATTCATGGAATATGCTTTTTTACGGTCGGCTTTGCGGGGTCTGCTCGGGCGCTGCCCCGTCCGGCTCGTAAATCCGAAATTTGCATATAAATTTCACACATGAAAATGCATTTCTTTGCTTTTTTTATTTCCTTCAACGGCATTTGATACATAGTAATTAACCAAATCTTTGTTAGAATAGTAAGATCAAAGAAGACAAGAACCATAATTATACATTTTAGAAGATATCCAACTTCCATAACTGCTCCAACTAGTTGAAGCAATATCTTCTTCATGCATTCGTTGTTGATATGTGGATTCTTGATCTTACATTCTTCTTCTTTGGTTTCAAAGAAGTAGATGTTGCTTCCCCTCTACTTTCTTCTCTAATTGCACATGCAGCCGCATCATTAGACGCAATTCTACTAAGGAGTGCACAAACATCTATTAAGTTTCTTTCTATCAATGAATCAATGTATTCTTCTTCCCAAAACCAAAATGAGCATCCATCTTTCTACGCACATGAGGATGTTCAAAATGAGCTATCACAATTGAACCGGAGAATGCAGTGACAAAGCCGAATGCAAACAACACATACCCCGTCGTTTTCGCATTTGAAGAACACCCATCCCGGGTGCTTCGGCATGCCAGAAGTTAGCCGCACCACTGTCCGCGTGCAGTCATCACACTGTATTAGCGGCATCAGTGAGCCGACGAACCGCTGCGTGAGCGCCGAGCCCAGCGGACGGCCGGCCGAATCCCTGCGGCAAACCGATGTAACCCTAAACCCTAAACCTTAAGCTCCCAAGAGTTAAAAACACCGCGGTAACACAAGTAAACCCAAGCCGACATCGGTAAAACCAAATTGAAACAGCCGACTGCAATAACCTGGTAGAGGAAAAAAAATCCCACAAATGAAATGAAGAAGGGCGCGATTGAAGAACAGCTAGCAGGTTCGATTAATTAGTTTTTTTTTTGATACTAGCTTGACATGCTTGCCATCATGGCCGTCCTCAACTGTTGCCGACGAATGGTTGGGTGCTACAACTCCATTTAACATCTGATGACTACACTATACAGGTTGGCTGTCCAACTCCAAAGAAGAAGCCCATCGCAAAAACAAAACAAAAAACTCCAAAGAAGAAGCGAGCTAGCTAGCTGACGAACGTTTGCTAGCTAGCTGAAATTAACAAGAAGATGTTTCTCCGATGGAATACGTCGATGTGTCTGTCGATCTGTCCCTCTTCTAGATGCTCCTCCTACTAATCGTCATTAAATTGATTTGTGGAAAGTCTTGTCGATCGTTGTTAAACCAAACCAACGACAAGGAACGAAACAACCCAAAAGCCAAAGACAAATTCAATTCAAACCACATCATTCTGCCAAACTCATCTAGATGCTCCTCCAACTGTGTGTCTGTCTGTCCCTCTTGTAGATGCTCCTCCTACTAATCGATGCAACGACAAGGAAGGAATGAAACAACCAAAAAGCCAAGAGCCAAACACAAATTCAATTCAAACCATGCAGTCGAGTCGAACCAAACTCATCATGCATGCAGGCTCCGCGGCGCCGACCAGGACAACCCGCTCTTCCGCAAGGCCGCCGCGTACGTCTCCTCCCTGCCCTCGCTCGACGACGCCGACGCCGTCTCCGTGCTCTGCTCCTCCGCCAAAAAGACCCACGGCGGCTTCTCACTCCACCTCGGCCCCGGCCACACCGCGCCTCCAGTGGACCTGCCTGTTCCGCGGGGACGGCCAGGAGGAGGCGCCGCCACGACCGGGCCCGCGTGCTGCGGCCCTACCTGCAGCACGTCGAGTCAGTCGCCGACGAGATAGAGCTACAAAGGCGGGAGTTGAGGCTCTTCGTCAACGCGGGTGAGGACGTCTCCGGCGCACCGCGGTGGGCGTCGGCGCCGTTCGCGCACCCGGCCACGCTCGACGCGGTCGCCATGGACCCGGACCTCAAGGCCCGCGTGCGCGCCGACCTGGAGAGCTTCGCCAAGGGCCGCGCCTACTACCACCGGCTCGGCCGCGTCTGGCGCCGGAGCTACCTGCTCCACGGCCCGCCCGGCACCGGCAAGTCCACCTTCGCGGCCGCCATGGCGCGCTTCCTCGGCTACGACGTGTACGACGTGGACCTCCGCGCGCTGCTCATGCACACCACCCCGCGCTCGCTCATCCTCCTCGAGACCTCGACCGCCACGTGCAACTCCAAGGCGACGGTGCGGAGGCCAGGGTGCAGAGCTTCATGGACGGCGTGTCCTCGTGCTGCGGCGAGGAGCGGGTGATGGTGTTCACGATGCGGGGTGCGGTGCCCTTGCCGGCGGCGGTGACGCGGCCGGGGCGGCTGGACGTGCACATCCGGTTCACGCTCTGCGACTTCGAGGCCTTCAAGGCGCTGGCCGGCAGCTACCTGGGGCTCACGGACCACAAGCTGTTCCCGCCGGTGGAGGAGGGCTTCAACGCCGCCGCCCCAGCCCCGCCGAGCTTGGCGAGATCATGCTCGCCAACCGCGCGTCCTCGAGCCGTCATCACGAGGCTCCAGCACCAGCGCGCGTCGCAAGGCTCGGCTGCGCCGGCAACAGCGCCGCCGCGGATGCCGCACAGAAGGATCACGAGCTGGTCAGGGGCCGGGCAGTGGGACGGCGGGGCGGAGGAGGAGGCGGGGACGACGGGCGGCGGGGCGTTCGGGAAGGACGCGGCGCCGATGCGGGAGCTGAAAAAGCTGTATGGACTGATCAAGACGAGGAGCCGCAAGGAGGGCTCCGGGGTGGCGCCGTCGGAGGAAGGCGAGGCGGCAGCAACCACGGCATGGAGCGGTGAATTTTGGGTAGCCGGCGGCGGTAGAGCACGTGGTCGTAGCACATTTCCAGCGACGACAAGGAAAAGGGATACACTTTTGTTGTCCTTTTGACCAGAGTAGAGTAGAGTAGAGTAAATACTTGCATTTTGCATGTCTGGCTTGTTTGTTTGGTGAGAGAAAGCATATCCATCGAAACCAAGTTAGGATAGAAAGTTGAAAACTAGAGAATGTCCTGCCTAAAAGTATTGTCGACTAATACTTAACCAAGTCTGGTTTCTATCCGGTTCCTAAAGCTACAAGAAATCTGGTAAAAGTATCGCCTACATTATTCTTGAAAAGAAAACGATAGCAATATTGTCGACTCGGACTTGATCATGTCTCAACGACCAACCAACCAACCAACGAGCAGACACTAGTGCAGTGTAACAGTTGGGTTGACAAAGTCATAGGGGCCACGGCAACATCATCAACGACAAATACTACTTACTGAACTGAACATAATCAATCAATCCATTAACAGAGGGATCAATTTCACTTGCTTCAAATCAAATAAACATGCATATTTGGATATTCAACCAACTTGTCCTTTATTCCAAATCCTTTCCCTTACTTATTTGGATATATAAATATGATGATGATGATATCTAGTATAAATACATACTTTAGTTATCTAAACACTCTTATATTAGTTTACAGAGGGAGTACATTCCAGACTTCCAATTATTATTCATTCTCGTACCACTTTTCTGCATCCATCCCTCCCAGTCCCAGTGATAAGCAGCAGCGCGGCCAAATCAAAATGAATGGATACCGCAAGTCCACTTCAGTCAGTTGAACCAAACCAAACCAAACCATACTAGCTAGCTACAGATGCTGCTAACTACTACTGTTGATAGATAGATACTCCGTCCTATGTACAGACACACACACACACACAGACAGATAGCAACAAGATAAAATCACTGACTCCCTCCAACTAGACCATCAACCAACCAGCATGTATATATATTCTCCTGCTATGCCTCCAACAGCCTCTCTCTCTCACTCTGCTTCCGAATCATCTAGGGTTTCCAAGACATTATATTGCTTCCTCTCACCAACACTCCACCACAAAACGCCTGCCTTGTTCAGGAAGCAGGCGGCAACTCAAAGCCTCGATGCACGACCCAGGGCACCTAGATTATTATATTATTGAGAATACTCCTTGTACCACTGAAATTAAGGTGCATCGCCCTCTCATGCCTCTCCGCTGTCATCCTCTCCTGTGTCGCCTGTTTCTTCTTGGCAGTAGAGTGTATTTAGCTCTTCTTGCAGCTGCAACAAGTAATCATCATCATTTTATTATGGTGTTCATTTTCGCTTTCTTTTTGTCATTTCTTAGATAGATGCTCTAATTCAATACTATATCCCTAACTTGTACTCCCTCCGTAAAGAAATATAAGAGGGAGGGAGTATTTTGCATCATGTTCTATATATATATGTGTGTGTGTGTGTGTGTGTGTGTGTGTGTGTGTGTGTGTGTGTGTGTGTGTGTGGAATTACAAGTCCATTTACTCAGTTGTTACAGAAATTGCTTGATACTGACCTGAACATGCTTCAGCTTTGATGCAATCAACTCGTCGGTCAAAGAAATCATCCTGCAACAGACATATGTAAATTATTACTTGGATCCGCAACATATTGAACATGGAAGTATGTGATTATCCCTTCCAAATATCAACTGCCAAGAAATCAACCTACCTTGACTGTAATTCAAATACTTTAGCAAGTAGTTTCCGTTCTCTCTCAGCACTGCCCATTTCAACCTGCCAAAAGCATGTACACAAGCTTAGGAGTCAAAGAATTCTCTATAGTATCAATACTACTGTAATGAACATAAACAAACTCATCTTGTAAAGCAATTATGTTCATTAAATAAAAATGATGAACTCTGCATTTGATTTTATATATATATTAAGCTAAAGAGAAGCTTACCCCTGTATCACCCACCATAGTCTGAACTCTAGTCTGCGGCCCTGGAGAAAATAAAATATTTTAACCATAGAAAGGGGAAATTGAAACTTTGAGCAGCTACAGTAGAAATTAATTACCATTGGGTTTCTCATTCTGTTGCAAGTTACTCATTAGGTTCGTGATGATATCCTGTGAAAAGGAAATGAAAAATGGTTAACTGTACAGCAGTAAATATATTTGTAATGCACATGTGTTGAGGGGCATTATATAGAGCTTCTTCCATACTTGCTGAAATGTGGTCTGCTGTACAAGGTTTTCAAGATGGGGAATCAGAATTGATGCAGATACTGAGCTGTCACGGAATTCCTTCCGATGATGACTATTAGACTGCAAAACCGATGCATTCAGGTCAGGCATAGGTCAATTAACTGAAATGATATGCACCACAAATCTACGAAACATCCTTGATATAATAATAGTAATAACATACATAATCCAGCATGTCAAAACTGCCAATTTCAACGTGCATGCTTTAGAATTCAGTTCTAGCATGCAACTTATCCAAGATTATAGTAAACGTTAGCTTGATATCATGCCATGCGGTTGATGTTTCTAAAAGAAAATATAACAAATCTTATCCAGAAATAATTTAACAGCACTATGGAAATTCTTAATTAGTTGAAAGTTTTTTTCTTTCCACAAATGATACTTCAGGCAACATGAAAGCATACCATTGACTTAGCCTTCACTGGCCAAGCACCAACACTGGCTGATCTTTTCATTGTAGAGACCTGAGTTCTTACCTCCTGTGGTTTAGGTGAAATTTTGACCACTGGAATTTCCTGAACCTGTCAGTGGACTTTATTAAGTTCTCACTGAAGTCTTGTTTTGCTCATAAGCACTACCTATTGAAGTGTATGCGTTGCTCAACAGGTAACGTACCTTCGCCAGATCCACATTTTCAGATGTTACGGAAAATCGGCCTTTTATTTCCACCCTAGGCTTGTCTCCCAAGGAGCCCACATATCCTGCGAAATCAAGACAGAAAAATACATGCCCTTTTAATGTGCGACTCCCAAGTCTTTTTATATACATTTACAGAAGTGGTGGACATTTGTGTAAGAATGATAAATGTTGTACCCCTATCTCAAAAAGACTGGATACAAGCAGGCTATGTATTTGCTGAAGCATGCTGTGTGCTGTGCTGATGTGCTAAGTTAATGTTAAACATGACTGGAGGTCTATAGTCTACACTGACAGAAGTGGTGCACGGTTGCGTTGGAACAGGGGATGCTTTTATCCTACCTCCAGAAGACCGAATAGGGGCAGACAGACTATTTGCAGAAGCACGAGTTGAAAGTGAAAGCGGACCACTAAGATCATCGATTCTTCCCGTGTCACTCTTTTGTTTATTAGGTGATTGAACTCCTGCATCCCTGTGAAGAGGAACAAAAATCAAATGCAATTTAAACTGGTATGCTAATGCAAACTTCTAACAGATTAGAACACTGGATTCAAGGAAGAGCTCTCTTAGAGTAATCATTAGTTATTATAGACTATCCATCCTAATAAAAAAGTATCAGAATAATTAGGATTGCGTTTACTCCACTGTCAAGTATTGGACATATCATTATAATAAAAAACTATTTTTATAATTACTTTAGGGCTACAAAAAAATATCAAGGATGTCAACGGCATGGAAGTTTAAACAAAGAAGTCCATAATGACCTTCATATACAGTTAGATTTCACTCGCACTCTATCCACAATCCACATATAAAGGAGAACTGTGTTCTGTGTCTGAATACTCAGATATGAAAACTTTCATCTAAAATGCTTCTTCGAAACAAATTTCGTCATGACTTATAAACCGAACCTCTAAAAACTTGAAAGCTGATCTGGAAGAACTGAACAGCAGTCCTATAGTAAGAGCGTAAACAGATTAAAGTGGACTTCATTTTCTTTCTTATGTTTTTTATATGTAACAGATCAAACAGAATGTAACAAGTTAGAAGAAATTGTCGAACATACTTATCAATAATATAACCTCTTTCAATGAGTGAACTACTGCGGGTACCAGAATACATAACCGGACCAGAGAATGTCCTTTGTCTTTGTCTAACTTCACTCCTGCGGTTTCCACCCTCAGAACCTTGCTTCGATGTAGAGGACAATGAATCATTTTCTGTTCCTTGCTTTATGTGTCCATCAACCATCCTTGGACTATCAGCATTGCCAAGGTCAGAAGCAAATTCATCACTTGTTTCAGGGCCATTTCCACCTGGATTTACTGCAGTGGTACAAGTTCGTTCACTGAAATATAACAAAATAGTATGAATACACTACTAGCAGGAAAACAATATGCATCAAGGCTCGCTAATCCTCCTCTTGTTATAAGAACAAAAATGATCCTATAGAGTTGGATCGATGCTGAAACGTTACATACTGATTCAACCTGTGGGTATTTCCATTCAGAAGCGTTGATTGTCCAAAATGACTCTCAAAAGATGTGCCCTGCCAATAGACCATTCACAAAAGAAACATTTGTATGATTCTCTCTTGCATATAGAAAAATATTTAGATATAACGCAACAGGGAATGCAGATGATTTTTACAATGATAGAAGTTAGTGAGAAACTGCAGGACAGTAACCAAAGGGTTGCAGATCTTTGTCCTGTACAATAACATTTCTAGCATCACAAGAGATAAATATACTTTTCAGATTCAGGAAGAAGCATTTGTGGCACTCCTTTTATCACTAGCTAATCATGCCCTTATCAAATTAGATAAATGGTCTCCGATCCAAATTAGATAAAGTTGTACTAGAGCTGCGACAATTAATTTGGATCGGAGGGAGTACAGTTTTCTCCTATGATAGACATATATGATATCACTTCTCTTGGATGCACTCCAGAAAACTTTGTCATCAAGTACATTTGCAGGCTCTTTCTATCATCGCTGTAGCACAGGTTTAACGTTATTAATTTTGAAATGGAATCAAATCAAACAAACCTTGTCAACTTCATTTATTCGGACACTGTCATCATCTTCCTTCAATTCAGGTGGATCGTCATCATTAATCTGCATAAATTTGGGAGCTTATTTGTAAGGTCATATCAGAGTCACTTACGCCTCAAAATGTGTGAGCGATGTAGACATGTAGCAATTTTTTAGAAATTATGGAAGCTACTGCTTTACCAGTAATGCTTGAGCCTTGAGATCCTCAATATCAAAGTGCCATGCGCTGACACCTCGTTGATACTCACTCTGTTGGAACAAACCATCAAACCACAAGAAAGTCACCTAAGCGGATTGAAGGACGGAATTGCGCACATGCATTTCTAAAACAGATAAATAATACAAGTTGCACTGTTTTCATGAATTATATGACACTAACATTCTATATCGCCCCCCCCCCCCCCCCCCCCCCCCCCGGCGAAAAGAAAAAAGAAAACACCACAAAGAAATTTACAACACAGTGTACTGTATAAGTTCACTTTGCAGGGAAAGCTCTACAGCAAACAGAAGCACCTTAATTTGCAAGTAGGCATGATATCTCTATGCAAACTGAATAAAATGTTATTAATTGTTTGTATGCGAAACGAAACAGCTCATATCCAGGTGAGCATCTTTCAGTGATTTCTAGCTTAACTTGGTTAACTATACAAAACCAATGTCTTGGCTCAAACATGTTTTAGCTATCGTCTTCATCGTCAAAACAATGGTCATATTATACCCAATTACCCATATGAGATCAACTTCTAAAATTGGTTGGCTAGTGAGTCTTATTTTGTTCTGTGATTCCAAAAATCATCAAGATTGCTAGTTCACTTTGCATAGAGTAAATAAAATAAGCAGAATTTCGTGGCCTCAAATGGAAAGAACTGCACCAAAAGCAAAAAATAACATAAGAGAGTGTTAATATCACAAACCATGGAAAGTGCTTCCTGTTCAGATGAAGCCAGGTGTGCTGCATCTTTTTGCTGAAAAAGCACAGTAATTTACTGAGATATTGTTTCCAGTGTCAAGTAAAAGAAGAAGATAGCACAAGAGCAAAACCTGGAGTGCCTTCACACGATCCCACAGAGGGGGCAAATCGGTTAAGATGCTCTTAACTGTCAGCTGTGGGGCCTTTGTGTTCTTGAAAAACGAATGCTTTAGTAACTTCTCAGCTGTTGGCCGCTTAGTTTGATCTTTTACCAAGCACATTGCAACCATTTCCTTGAAAGACTGATTACAGCTGAAAAGCCTTCATTAGAAAGGTAAACATTGTAATCTAATATATCCAATCTGTAATAACAACTGAAGCGGCTTCCTAAGACAAGTAGGTATTGCTGTTAAAACATAACCACAAGACACAGGCCAAGAACTGGGCCAGTACTACCTTTGAGAATTTTCTATCGCGGTCATAGTCAAGACCTGGTGGTGCATTCTGAAGGGTCATGAGAAGAACCTGCATCCAACAAGGTAAACTGCAGTTAAACAGAAAGTTAACATACATGGGTTGCCACCTTCGACAATGCCCTTTACCAAGACACCAAACTGCTAACTGCTAACAGGACACCAAGGTGAAAATTTAAATAAAAGAACAACTGCAGAAGAAAAAGCAATTATGAAGCTGAGCAAACACTTGCTTGATAGTATTTGCTCTTTACCAAGACAGAAAAACTGGACAAGGACAGAAGTATTGTACTTTGCAAAAGAATGAAATAACTCATTACCTTCATGGGAGGGTACTTAGAGAAGGGAGCGTGGCCATGTGCAAGCTCCAGTGCAGTTATTCCAAATGACCATATATCAGCTCTGCACAGGGGGCAAATAGTCATGAGCACACGTCACAAATGTAAAAAAGATTGCTAGCCTGATTTCTTCAAACTAGGGATAGTGGTTCGGCATTTAATCTAATCATAAAATTCTGAGACGATACTTAAGTGACCCCTTTCAAAATACAACGGCATGGAAGAAAATATATAGAAATGAAAATAAAGAGTATTGCAATTATAAAGTGGACTGATGAAAAAGATAACTGTCAGAAAGATTGATAGCCTTATTTCTTCAAATTAGAGATAGTGATTGAGCATTTAATAGAAACATAAAATTCGAGAGACTACTTTAGTGACCACAGGCGTACTAATAATGTATGATTCCAATGTACATAGCTTGTTTATAGTTAAAAAATGACCAAATAAACTTGAAATACTGCATCTAAAGGTATTCTAGAGTAGCAAATATAACATGAGCATGATATTCAGAACATACTTGAAATTATAACCGGTTCCAGGCTGGAGAACCTCTGGAGCCATCCTGAACACCAAACAAAAGAAGATATCATACCAAACAGGGCATTTTCCTAAATCGTTCAGACTTATTGAGACTCTGAAAGGAGAAATTCGGAAAAACACAGGTACCAGCACGGTGTTCCCACAAACGTATTCCTGGATCTTTGCCTATCGCCTCTGTCAAACAAGCAAGCAGATACACCAAAGTCCCCAAGCTTCACTACACCAGGGCTATCAACAAGGATATTGCCCGCCTGCACAATGCTACATTGATCAGAAGCTCTGATAAAATGAGCAAAGACAAACCTTATAGATCAGAAAAGGCCAACCTTAACATCTCGGTGGATATGTCCTTGGCCATGGAGGTAAGCCAGAGCCTTGAGTGTTTCTTTAAGAATAGAGCAGATAACAGGCTCCTCCAGGCCATCAGGATGTGCGACCTTCATTAGGTGTAAACATGAACCCTCTGCCATGAATGGCATTATGACCCAAAGGTTGTGATCGACAACAAATGAGCAATAAGCCTTGATGACATTAGGATGATCTATCAATTTCATAATCTGAGCCTCCTTGCGAACATCATCCTGGAAGGCAAGGGAGATATAGATATGAGGTACCATACCATTGCGAGGTCAGGTGTGAAATACACTACTAGTGATGATTTTGAGGAGAAAGGGGACACCAAGAGGGAACCCTCTGATGATGAATATGAATTTATCACCGCCCAATCCTAATCCTATATCGTATAGAGGAATTGGATTCCAATTGGAGGCAGGGCCGCGAACGATACAGAGAAAGAGAAAGGCCGCCAACGATACAGATACAGATACAGATACAGAGAAAGAGAAAGAGGGGGGACTTACGAGGTTACTGTTGATTCGGTCGAGGTCGAGGCACTTGACGGCGATTGTGCGGTTGGCGGGGAGGAAGATGGCGCGGTAGACGACGGCGTTGGCGCCGAAGCCCACCTCCTCCATGAGCCTGTAGTCGTCCGCCGACAGGGTGAACTCCGGCGCCGCGGGCTCCGAGACCGCCGCCAGCGAGGGCCGGCGCATGCTCCCGCCCCTCACCATCGCCCCTCCGCGATCGCCGCCGGCCTGGCCTGGGCTGGGCTGGAGTGAGAGAGAGGAGGGGGAGGTCGTTGACTCGTGTCGCGACTTTTTTTTCTTTTTCTGTGTGGGGAGGGGAGGGGAAAAAGCAAGGGAGCGGCGAGGTGCTCTTGGCTTGGCTTGGCTTGGCGGAACCGACGATGACCTGTGGGCCCTGATCTGTGTGGAGCCAGTTTGACAGCGGGGGCGAGCGGCGTGGCTGAGGGAGAGGAAGAGGGATCTCCGCCCCCCGCCCCGATCGTCTCTTGCGCCACGAGTTTTCTTTTTTTTAGAATAGAGTAGAAAGCCTAGACACCGTTGTCTTTGAGAACGTATAGAGGTGTGTCTCAGATGGATCTCATCGTGCTGGTCTTTGATGGATCTGCTCAAATCTAATCTTTGATGGATCTCAACTACTCACCCAGGTATGTAGGTTACCTATCAATCAATCAATCAATCTTATTCCCTGATGAACCCACAAGCAGAAATAAGAATGATGAAAGACTGATAGGAATTGCTATTTCATATGTATGTATGTATGTATGTATGTATGTGTAACATCCTTGATGCGACTATAGCTCCCACGTGTCGAGGCACGACTTAGAGACATAATCGTATTGAAGGCATATGTCGCAAGTTAGGCAATCTTTACAACATCCCATGTAATATAAATAATAAAGGGGAGAAAACATAGTTGGCTTACACTCGCCACGTCAATCAAATACATAAATAACATTACATCATCCAAACACTCATGGCCCGACTACGGCGCCAAAATAAAAGAGAACCCAACAAGCGACACGGTCCCAATCACCCCCAACTGGGCACCACTACTGATCATCGGGAAAGGAAACATAGTAACGTTGAGAGTCTTCGTCGAACTCCCACTTGAGCTCATACGCGTCTCCTGGAGCGGAATCATCAGGCCCTGCATCTGGTGTAATAGTAATCTGTGAGCCACAGGGACTCAGCAATCTCGCACCCTCGCTATCAAGACTATTTAAGCTTATAGGTATGGCAAGGTAAACATAAGTGGAGCTGCAACAAGCGACTAGTAAGTATGGTGGCTAACTTATTCGCAAAAGAGAGCGAGAAGAGGAGGCAAAGCACGAGCGAGAAACTAGAGAGCAACCTGTGCAAACATTACTCCAACACCGTGTCCACTTCCCGGACTCCGCCGAGAAGAGGCCATCACGGTAACACACTCAGTTGATCCATTTTAATTAATTAAGGTTCAAGTTATCTACAACCGGACATTAACAAATTCCCATCTGCCCATAACCACGGGCACGGCTTTCGAAAGTTCAAATCCCTGCAGGGGAGTCCCAACTTAGCCCATGACAAGCTCTCACGGTCAACGAAGGAATAGACCTCCTCCCAAAACGTTCCGATTAGACTCGGTATCTCGGTTATTCAAGACACTTCGACAGGTTAAAACAAGACTAGCAACACCGCCCGAATGTGCCGACAAATCCCGATAGGAGCTGCACATATCTCTTTCTCAGGGCACACTCAGATGAGCCAGACGTCGGGTAGGCCAGCCCAGAGTTGCCCCTGGTAGCCCCGGACATCGCTCGGTTGGACCAACACTCAGAGGAGCACTGGCCCGGGGGGGTTAAAATAAGATGACCCTTGAGTCTGCAGAACCCAAGGGAAAGAAAAGGGTAGGTGGCGAATGGTAAAACCAATGTTGGGCATTGCTGGAAAAGCTTTAATCAAGGCGAACTATCAAGGGGTTCCCATTATAACCCAACCGCGTAAGGAACGCAAAATCCGGGAACATAACACCGATATGACGGAAACTAGGGTGGCAAGAGTGGAACAAAACACTAGGCAAGAGGCCGAGCCTTCCACCCTTTACCAAGTATATAGATGCAATAAGATAACATGGCAATATAATGATATCCCAACAAGTGAATAAAAAATGTTCCAATAAGGAACGACCTCCAATCTTCACCTGCAACTAGCAACGCTATAAGAGGGGGCTGAGCAAAGCGGTAACATAGCCAATCAACGGTTTGCTAGGACATGGTGGGTTAGAGGTTTGACATGGCAATTTGGGAGGCTTGAAAGCAAGTGGTAGGCATCGTAGCAATGGCATAGCAAAAGAGCGAGCAAACTAGCATAGCAAAGATAGTAGTGATTTCGAGGGTATGATCATCTTGCCTGCACAGTTGTCAGAGTTGACTAGATCCTCAAAAGCAAACTCAACGGGCTCCTCGTTAGCGAACTCGTCTCCCGGCTCTACCTAAACAAGACAAACAAGCAACAAGGACACAATCAACCACGTGCAAACTCAAACAACACAATGCAAAGATGATATGCTATGCGGGATGCGATGCGGGATGCAAATGCAAGATATGACAGGAAATGCATGAACCTGGCCTCAACTGGGAAATCCAAGTGTGCCACTGGAAAGAGAGATGAAATCGCTTGAAAACGATATAAAGAACGCCGGAATCGGAGTTACGGTTTGGAAATGGCAAGCGAAACAAAAATGACACCGGTCTGCGATTTACAGCAAGTAGGCATCTAAATGCAATGAAATGAACATGCTACAGCACCCAAACATGGCAACAAAATACCTGGCAGGGATGCACACAAGATGCTTAACAAAAGTCTAGCACTGAGCTACGGCCAATTCATCCATTAACAGGTTCAAACAAGCATGGCAAAAATGCATATGACAAACAGATCTCAGACTTAGTGAAATTGACACTTGTCTGAAATTTCATATCAGGTAGCCCTCTCCGGAGCAACAAAACTATATGCTACAGGAACTGAACATGGCAAAGTAAAACATGGCATGGAGCTACTCAAAGAGCTTAACAAAAGTCCCTTAGTGACCTTGAGCCAAAAGGGATCATAAAATACAATTACAAGCATATGAACATAGCAAAAACATAATCAGTTTTCAGACTTAGTGAAAACTGACACATGCTGAAATATAACTCAAGTAGGCATGTTTACGAGCTCGATGCACTCACTACGGTGCAAGTCATGGCAAGACAAGCATACATCCATCAAGAAGGCACAAAATGCAAGCTAGACATGGCAAGAACAATAGCATAGCATGCACGGATCAACTACAACATCACCGGCAAAATTGCAAACAAGTTGACAATCTGCCCAGATTCACAAAGTAGCAAAAGTAGAGCTCGATTGACTCAAGCTAGGGTGCTCCATAATTACAAACAAAGACATGGATGGATAGAGCACTACAAGATTAACAAAACATCCTTACTGATCATCCTCAAAAGAGGCACGGATCACTAGGAAACAACATGAACATATGGCATCATGAGATAAACAGCTCCAGGACTTAGTGAAATTGCTAAGTCCCTGAAAACAGAATTAGCAAGTGCACCACTTTGCAAGCTTGCACAAGTCACCACACACATCACAAAAATACATGGGTTGCACCTCTGGAAAGATGACAAAACCCTTAACAAAACACATGTAGAGCATCAGGGCATAATATGCACAGATTAATCATGGCAAAAATGACAAAAATCTAAATGGAGGAGCAGATCTGACAATTAACTCAAGTAGCCCTCTTCTAACAGCATTTCGGGCATCAAGATGAACTCAAATGAAAATGATGCAATGGATTGAAATGATGTACTCTCTGAGATGAACATTTTGATGTGCTATACGCATGAATCGGAGTTACGGATGCAAAGTTATGGAGCTACGAACAGGAGCATATGGACTGAGAATTTCGGGACTTAGTAGAAAAAAATCACCCCGAGATCTAGGGTTTCACTGTTCACGCACGCGAACCGAGGTCGGATCCAGCGAGGATGGCGGCTGTTCCGGCAAGGGTGGCCGGGCGGCGGCTCGGCGGCGCGGGACCGGGCCGGCGTGAGGCGGCGGCGGGCGCGGCGGCTGGTGGTGGTGGCGCGGCGCGGTGGCGGCGGCTGGCGGTGGCGGCGCCGGCGGGCGGAGGCGGCGGCGGCGGCGCGCGGCGGCGGCTGCGGCTCGGAGGAGGAGGCGGCGCGCGGCGGCGGCACGGGGCGATGGCGGCTCGGGGCGGCTCGGCCCAGGCGGCGGAGAGGAGGGCCCTCCCTGGGCCTGGCGGGCCGGGGGCGCGAGGTGGCGGCGAAGTGGTCCCGCGGGACACGTGGCGGCCTGGGAGTGGGCACGGGCAGCGGAGCGGACGCGTCCTGCCGGGGCGGACGTGTCCAGCCGGCGCGGATCTGGGATTTAGGGTTTCGGGGAGAGGGGGATCCGGAATTTCGGAGGAGGGGCTAGTTTTATAGGTAGAGGGAGCTAGGAGAGTCCAAATGAGGTGCAGTTTTCGGCCACGCAATCGTGATCGAACGCTCTAGATGATGGAGCAGAGTTAGGTGGGTTTTGGGCCAAATTGGAGGGGTGTTGGGCTGCAACACACGAGACCTTTTCGGTCCCTCGGTTAACCGTTGGAGTATCAAACGAAGTCCAAATGATACGAAACTTGACAGGCGGTCTACCGGTAGTAAACCAAGGCCGCTTGGCAAGTCTCGGTCCAATCCGGAAATGTTTAATCCCCACACACGAAAGAAAGGTAGAAATGACCACCGGAGGAGAACGAAACGCCGGAATGCAAAACAGACAACGGGGAAAAAGCTCGAATGCATGAGACGAACACGTATGCAAATGCAATGCACATGATGACATGATATGAGATGCATGACAACGACAACAACACACGGGGATAAAACCCGAACCCGAGAAAATAAATATAACTTAACGCCGGAAACGGCAAGAGTTGGAGTACAAATAGGGAAAGTTACATCCGGGGTGTTACAGTATGTATGTATGTATGTATGTATGTATGTATGTATGTATGTATGTGCAGGTCTACAAATTGCCCACTGATAGGATTTATGCAGCATACTTTGGTGGCGATGTGAAGGCTGGTCTCGCCCCCGATACCGAGTCGAAAGACATATGGTTCAAGTATCTACCGAATGAAAGAGTTCTGCCTTTCGGTTGCAAGGTACTATTCTGCTTGCTTTGTTGGTCGACCTCCTGTCCGTTTTGCACATTATGTTGTATCTTCATTTCTGTTGGGCTTATACCGCTGTCTGAATGTCCCTATTAAACAAGAGTATTACAACGATGCATTCTTTGAGCAGGATAACTTTTGGGAGATGGGCGACACAGGTCCTTGTGGCCCATGCACAGAGATTCATTTTGATCGTATTGGCAACCGTGACGCAGCCTCATTAGTCAATAATGATGACCCTACATGTATTGAGATATGGAATCTTGTGTTTATTCAGGTTAACATTCTATTCTCTTGAAACTCATTTCTTTCTAGATTGTTGAGTTTTAATCTCACTACACCGTCAGTTACTCTCTTTTATGTGTGCACGCCTAGCTATTTGCTTTTTATCTGTTCTATACACCGACATTTGGCTATTTTAATACCTAGTTCAACAGGGAATCAGACGGTACTTTGAGATCCTTGCCAGCAAAACACGTTGACACTGGAATGGGCTTTGAGCGTTTAACTTCTATCCTTCAGAATAAAATGAGCAATTACGACACAGATGTATTCATGCCATTATTTGATGCCATCCACAAGGTATTTTTCCCAAATGCGCACTTGCATCTTCTTTTCTGCTTGTGAGTTGTGACTATAGTATTTTGCTGAAGCAATAAATTGTTGCCTAAAGTAAATGATATTCATTGTCAATTCGTTATGCATTATGAATGCAGCTGGCAGGCGCTGGAATTCAACCATACTCTGGTAAAGTAGGATCCGATGATGTTGGGAAAGTTGATATGGCATATAGGGTTGTTGCAGATCACATAAGAACCCTTTCTTTTGCTATTGCTGATGGTTCTCAACCTGCTGAGCTCATATTGTTTTGGTTGGGGACACATTATCTAAAACGATTGCGATCCATATAAGTATTATTTAGTTGTGTAAACAGATGGATAATAATAATAATAATAATACATCTAAATGCCTTGTTAAGTTGCTTGCTGCATTACATCCTACACATTAATGGGCGGTACAGTGACTTATGTTTAAGTAGCTATATCTCATATATGTCCACAAGTGAGCATAATAAGCTTGTGCGCTCGTGTTATTTTGGTTCCTCAAACATAAGTTAATTTGAAATTTATCATGATCCCAAATTTTCTGTTACATATGTAAGATATTTTTTATTCAAGATATGGATGTGGCACTGGAATAAAACGAAGTTTATGGGCATAATAAAGTCACCAATTGTTTGACATTTCCAATTTTGAAGAATTTGAATGAAAAAAGATACTAGATCACTGTACCGCCCATCTTCAGCCAAAATGACTAGTCACTCTACGGAGGCCTGACTGATTAATTTTAGTTTAGGCATCCATGTGTCTAAATCACTAGTTTGGGGACCTGAGTTGCATTTCCTGTTTTAGGAAGAAATGCATTAATGCCCTTCCTGTAAATATGAAGTCATAGATTCTAAATTTTTGTGGGTTTAGTTCATTGCAAACCATTTTTTTAGATTTCAGACGGGCCCCTACTGAGGAATGTTGTTTGGCAGTATTTTTACAATGTTTCAGAGCTTTGTTTTGTGTTATACATTGATGTTTCTTTGTTCTAATAGGAGTTTTGCTGTAGGAAATGAGGGAAGAGAGTATGTTCTAAGGCGTATACTTAGACATGCTGTTCACTTTGGTCATCAAAAATTGATGGCAAAGCAAGGATTTTTTAGCTCGCAAGAACTGTAACCTGCATCTATTGTATTTTGTACTTTTTCGTTAATGGTATACTTTGCATAGCCTTTTGTTTACTCGAGATGCTAAACATGCAATGCAAGGCTTATGAGGATGACTGTAGAGATGTCATATGACAACAAGAAAAGAAACTATGTCACACAGGATTCTAGCTAATTTAAACTATGTTCTTGAAGCTGGTATTTGATATGCCATTATTTTGTATCTTTCTTGTACAGCCTTGTAGATGTTTTTGTCCGAGTGATGGGTGATGTGTTTCCTGAGCTGAAGGACAATGAAAAGAAGATTAAAGATATAATTAAAGAACAAGAAGAGGCAAGCTTTGAGAACACTCTAGCGAAGGTAATATTGGTTGCCAGGAGTATTTGCATATCAGTGACATCAATTTGGCCCAAGTGATGTTTGTTGAAGTAATTTCATTGGCTCATTGCAATCAAATCCGAGTGTTTGCACATTCTTAGGCAGTGTTTTATCCTTGTAAACATGTGTTAGCCTCAAAGTAATTTAGCTAGTTTGTTATCAGATAACCTAAATTGTTTTATCCTTGTAAACATGTGTTAGTCTCAAAGTAATTTAGCTAGTTTGTTATCAGATAACCTAAATTTCTGTTGTTGCCGGAGGCTCTGGGCCAGTTTATACCTTGTATATATATTCTGTACCGCTGTTTTGCTCGTGAGATACTGCTAAAGGCTTTATATATATAGTAATATATTAACGTGTTGTGCTGAGTAACCAGGTAGTGTCTTGTTTTGAGGCAACACATTAAGGAACACATCCAGGGTGATAGTTTCAATCTTGGTTTACATCAGCTTAGTTCAATCACAATAATTAGCATACATGATAAATTGTCTCATCTTTTCTATGAAATGACCATTAGTAATCCAATTTATTTGGTTTCCACATGGGCATGATTCTGTTTATCATGCTTATATTTTAAGGTTGGTTCCTACTAGGTGCCTTGCTATTGTGTTTCATTATGGCAACAGAGACTAAGAAAGCTTACGGTTGAAGTTTAGTTGACCGTTCTTTTCTTAGAACCATCATAATATGTATTGTCCATTCTTGTGGCTCTTCATGTGGTTAACTGATTGTGCTGTTGGTGTAATTTTCAGGGATATGAGAGATTTAAGAAAGCTGCAGATGCTGTCAAGGAGAATGGTGGGGCAGTACTTAGTGGCCAGGCAAGTGCTTTGGTTTTGAATTACCACCGTATTACTTGATTTATTTTGTTTTCACCAGAAGATGTTTGCACCTAAGCAGACTTTAGTTTGTTTGTTGTCTAAGCATGTGTTGTGTTATCTCATGTTGATGTCCATTGGCAAGTGAAATAGTTAGGAGATGATATAAATTATGAAGTTAGAGACAAGGTATCCTGATTAATAAGATGCATACATTTCATATTAAAATAGTTGGAATAGGTTCTTATCCTTGTTAGATTGGTTGCATTATCATCCATTTTCATTAAGTGAAGACTAATCTGAATTTCTCTAGCCTTTTCTCCCTCTCCAGTAGGCCTCAGAGCTTGTTTTTAAAGCTTCTCATCTTGGACGCTTAGGTGTCAGGGCAGTGGATGCTCACCTTAGGTCGCCTTACCGCCTTAAGAACAATGCCCGAGAATCTAACTATCCTGTCATGAAAATGGTTTGTTGTCAGGGGTGAAGTTCGTATAGTTCACGGGCAACCCAAACTGACCGAACCCCTTAAAATGACATTAGGAACCAGAACTTGGATGTCTGACGGATATGTCGGTAGTTATTCTCGGATGTTGTTTCAAATATTGTGTAGGCACTATCCGGTTAACTTGATCATATTCTCTATCGTGTCATTCTAATTTCTATTCATTCCTTCGTATTCGAGGAACATGTCAAAAACTAAGGAATTTGACTATTTGGTAAACTTGATCAGTAATGTGGAATAATTCTGTTCCTTGTCCTTATTTTAAGAATGGAGTTCACTGCATAGAAACATATCTCTTAGATCATACTTCGGTTATGTTTATCAATGTTCTGTTACATCCTGCTGAAGTTTTCACGTTTATATTGCTATCTTTTATGTATTGCAAGTTTGCAACAGTTATTTGTACTTTCAGGATGCATTTGTTCTGTGGGACACCTATGGCTATCCAATTGATTTGACTGAGGTTTGTTCTTCATGTTTTCATCAGTAAATCTTATCAAATTAATTTGACAGTGCTATATTTTCATGCTTACGCTGTTGTTAAAGCTTTTATTGTCTGTTTTTCTTGGTATCGTTGTTGTTTCCTGTCTCATAGGTCATGGCAGTTGACTTTGGGCTATCTGTTGACATGGAGGGTTTTAATGTTCCTATGGAAGAAGCAAGGCAAAAGGCTAGGAATGCTCGCTACAAGGTTGTATTTATTTCTTCTTGAATATAACCTAATTCTTCACTTGTGGTCTTTTATGATATCCAAGTAATACTCCTGCTCTTTGTTGTTTAATAATGTTGTAATTAACTAAACTGAGCATCTCTTATATGCCACTGATACTCAATTGATTGGGCAGCTTTTGTCTGTTATGGTTTATATATCATATTTATTTCTGATTTTGTTATATATGTTTTTCTTGTAGGCTGGCGGCAAATCTATTGTCCTGGATGCTAATGCTACATCGCAGCTGCGCAATCAAGGGCTTGCCAGCACAAATGATAGCCCGAAATTCCAACACGAGGTTAGATTATTTATTTATGGTTTGGCTATTAAGCACAGTTCCTTCCAATATTCAGTGCCTGTTTGGGATTTTGTAGAATTTCATTCTACTTTGGCCCCAAAATTTACAAAGCGACCCCCCTCTTCGAATCACCTTCAAGTTCTGAACTTACCTGGCTACTAGCTTTGATTGTTCTTGCACTGTTCATATTGTGTGCACGTACCAATTTCCATTGGCTAACCGTGCTTCACCAGGAGACTACATAAGCCTCACCTCCAACACCCCAACTATCAGCCCCACGTACCCCCGACAATCTCGCAATTCTAATCGCAGACTACGGAAAGAAAGAATTGGTTCCCCTAGCCCAATCGCACAGGAGCCTCTTTGCCGAAATTTTTATTATTGATAATTAATATTCCAGTAATTCTGAAACTAAGAAACACTAATGAGAAATTCGAAAAATAGGAAGGACGCTAGGAATAATAACGTCCAGGGCTGGACGCCAATACCAACAACGTCCAAAGTTGGACGCTCTTATAAACAGCGTCCACTGTGTTTGGTTCGACCAGACCCTGTCCGGCTATCTCCGACCTTCGACTTGTACCCTCAGCAACTTCCGCAGGACCAAAGCTAGACTCCGCCACCTCTAGCCCGCCGAAAATGGCACTCTAGCAACGCACCACCCTCATTTCGCTCCTTGTTATCCCTCTTTGCCAATTCCCATCGTCGTGCCTCGCTCGCAATAGTGATCCGCTAAACCCCCGTTGCTGCCGGGGCCATGGTTGTCCATCTCCGACAGCCATATCCTCCTCAGCAAGGACCGTCCCGACCTCTTCCCTGTTACGCTCGGAGCCATCTCTAGCTACACTAACTACTAACATGTCAGCGTGAGCCCTCTCTCCACCCTTTTCGCTCTCCTACACTAGGCATGCGTAACCGTGTGAGTGGATGCGTTGTGAATTTGTGCATGAATATCTGTGCATGTTGGCATGAACTCGAGTTGTTTTCTACCGAAAAAGGCTCACACCCCGCTTTATAGATAACGCAACGATCATACAACTCGACACCACACCATATACACCCGAGACAGGATATAACAATGCAAAATAACAGCAACACCACCACAACCCACTCCAAGATCACAACAAGAATACAAAGAGTGTCCTGCAAGAAGCGGTCGGAGTACTCCACCATGACAGAGGTGTCACAAAGAGACGACGTTGCACCCGATGAATCATGGACTCCAAGACGGTGCCTTCAGGAAGGGCACGACACCGGAGCACCGCCACCGCCAATTCAAAAAAATCATGGGTTTCACGAGCAAACCGAAGGAGGAGAGTAGCCGCAACGCCGCCTTCATGAAGGTAACCACGTCTACAGTTGCCGCTGCCATTGGCCTGGTGCAAGCCAAACAAGGATTACCCTATCGCGCGCACTCTCCGTCTCCGAGACCACTATTGGTCGCTGAACACCGGACACCATGCCGCCCGGACGCCCATGGCAGGGGTAGCCGCCCGCAGCCAGCTCCACCCATGACCCACACCGCCGCACCTAGCAACCTGTGCCGGTCGCAGCCTGCGCTGCCCGTGCCACCATGCCGCCCGTCACGCCACCGCCACAACACCATCTGTAACCGCTTCGGCGCACCAGCACGCCCGTTTCCCAATGCGGTGTCCATGCCTGCTCGATCTGGCCTAGGCCTGACCTCCTCTGCATGGAAGACAAAACTTCCCCGTCGCCGCCTACGCCGACCGGGCTTCGCCCGACCATGCCCTTTGTCAACGATTAGGGAGGAGGGAGAATGGGAGGGGGAACCCCGACGACGGTGGCTAGGGTTACCGTCGATAGCTCACGGGAGCGACGCAGAAGGGAGAGGGGAAAGAGGGGAGGCCTCCTGACTAGCTCACCACTCGAGTTGTTTTCTTAGTAGCAAGGAGTGTACCGGAGCACACTGTCCATGGTTGAATTGCTGGAAGCTTTCGCCCTCAAGGCAGCCCAGAAAGCAATCACGGCTTAGGTGTAGAATGCACAATTAGACTTTCTTGCGACAGTTTTAGTAGCTAATGAATTAGAAATACATACATTCATGGTCCGAGGCTGGACGCTGTTGTCAATAGCGTCCTTCCTATTTTTCAAATTTCGGCCCAACCATGATCAATTTTCTAATTGCTGCGGTACTAATTACTAGTAATAAAAAAATCGGGCCTCTCTGCCTTGCGTCGCCATCACGCCAACACCATCTTCTCCTGCACGGCGACCTCACGCCACTCCACCGCGCAGTCATGGTCATGCACGATCGACGTAGCGGGCGCCACCCTCGCAGCGTGCCGGAAGTCTGCTAGATCGCCAGTGCCCAGGAGCCCGCCAGGCACCCGCGCGGCCCTGCACGGCCCCTGGAACAGCTGTAATTCTTCCCTTCCCTGCACTCGAGATAGATTTTTCAGATCAGTTTTACTCCAGTATCTATCTATCTTTAAAACAGAACAGGCATACATAGGGGTAGGGTAGAGGAAAGATACATTGCGCTAGTCTATCCTTCTGTCTGAATAGGCTACCTCATAACATATTTCGAAAAAATAAACTATTGCACAGCAGAATGATTCAAATTAATGATTTTCTATGTGGAAAATGGTTAGTGTTTTGGCTATTGCTCTAACCGACTGAAACATGCACTCTGCTGCAGTGTACAACTCTGTTGACACACAATACAACAACAAAAAGGACAGGGCAGTAATATAGAGCTTCAGTCTGATGTTAATATTCACATGCAGCAGGCGACCGTATGTCGTCTTCCAATCGTTTGGGGCCGCGCATCCCATTTCAAGATATAAGCAACAACCAAGCATTGGGTAAACCACTTCCTACTTTGTTCTACTGTTTCTGTTGTTGTTGTTTCTGTGCTGAATTGCTCTGTAAATTTATACAGAACCAAGCACCCAATTTCAGGATATAAGCAACAACCCATCATTGGGTGACTATATATCATCATCCAGATCCTACTTTCTGCTACTGTTTTTCGCTGTTGCTTCTGTGCTAACTTGCACTACTTATTTAAACAGACCCAACAAGAATTGAAGAGGCAGAGGAACAAAGAGTATTATGCACGCAATAGAGATGATATTCTTAAAAGACGTCGTGAAGCCCGTGAAAAGAAACACGCTTCAACGACACTGCTTAGTGATGAGCAAAATGTAGCACATACACCCCTGTCCATGACCCAAGGTAAAAATGCCCTTGTACTGCATGCTTGCGTATTATTATCCATATGCTACATTATATGCTAGAGCATAACTATAATGTATCATATATTAGACCCTAATGAGCTCAAGAGTCAACATCAAGCCTACAGTGAGACCAGACCACAATGGCCGTTGTTTCTGCCGATATCAATGCCCAGGAAAATGAAACACTTACACCGGGCCCCATGTCCATTGGTAATGACGATCAACAAAGTATATACAACCGTTTGTGTTTACACTAATTAGTTTTTTTTATATACGCAGATCCTAAGGAGTTAAGGAGGCAAAGGGACAGGGAGCGGTATGCATAAAACATGGATGCAATATTAAAACGACAGTGCCTATCTCGTGAGAAGAGAAAGGCTACCGCTGCCATCCTGAACGACGATACCACTGTATCACCCACACCAGCTCCAGAAAATTCTTTCTGATGCAGAGGCCTGGGTAATACCCCTTTTCTAAAAAAAATAAAGCTCCAGAAAATTAGATGTGCAAGTACTAGTGTTGTAGCATGATATATTGATTGCATTTCCTTACCTCATCAAATATGCCCATTAATGCAGGGTGCTCATGTGGTGCCGTGAATCTCTTGCAGGCTTATCAAATATACCAAATTCATCTCAAATCACCTCAATGCGTTTTGTGCATCAAGGAGAAGAATTTCACACACGAAGATGAATCCAATTGGTTGCACATGAATGATGCGTATCAGATGCAACAAGTATCAGGACAAATTAGAGCCATGGCTACTTATGCCTCTTGCCAATAAAATGCAACCAATTGGATCCATCCTCAGAGATGCACAAGGTATTCTAAACTGGCTTCCTTACATAGAATGTAATCAGCTTCTGGATGAAATTAATTGTGAATGCAGGGCCTCACATCCCACCTTCAGGGGTTAGGGTGCCCCAACTCAGCACAATGCGTGACCCAGATTGCACCATTGAAGATGCAGGTTGGTGACGAAGTACGTATATGTACGGTACCTTTATGACAACATGTTGCTATTTTAACATGAGTTTTCTAATATCTCCTATAACCAAGGTGTGCACTTGATATTGCAGATCATAAACACATACATACATTGCATAAGTGCTAAAGAGCATCTACAGATGAGGTGAGGTCAGGAGGAAGTGTGTTGTTAGAGAATGCATGCATCTCTAAGATGATAAAGGAACACGCCATGGCCCCTGAGCAGCTAACCCTATGTATGGGCCCAACATTGCACCCCCACAAAGTGAGGCTATACATACAGCGATTTGACAGGGAGGAGCAGGCGGCGGGGTCCAAGTCCAAGAGACTAACTTGGACCCGGACGGGCGAGCAGGAGCACAGCACAGCACAGCACGCGGAGGTCTTGGTGGTCATCCTAGATTCCTAATCTAAGATGGAAATCAACAAGAGGGGGTCGAGGGGAGAAGAAGGGTTGGAACCTGACCTTCCTTGATGGCGTCCTGACTCCTGAGCAAGAGATTGTCTGCCGGCGGTCAATACATACTGTTTTTTTTTTTTGAACAAAGCAAGGCACCCAGAGGGTGCAGGTCAATACATATAGGAAGAAGGGGCGGGGCAGAGGAGCGTCTGCCGGCGGTGCTGACCAATATATATGTTTGCTGATTGCTGAAGAAGGGGAGACGGCTCCGGCCGTGGATTGTAGATAAGGTAGGAGTAGGAGGGAGTCAGGGAAGATCTTTTTTTTATTGCCTTGGTATATATATGTTTGGACTATTTCTACTGTTTGTCTTGAAACCAAATAAAAATTCTCAGTTCCCAATAACATTAGCAGGCTCTCATTCCCAATAAATGTATCCATTCAATATTGACCAATTCTCCATCCCATTCTGCAAAAAAAAAACAATAATATTAGTCTACAACTTGCTTGGATTTTCATCTAATACTTCTCAATTCCGAGTTCAGAAATGATGTGACTACAATTTCCAAGAGAATGAAGCCTAATAATTCATTAATAGGGCCATTTCATCTAAACAACTCATATCAAGTAAGTGTTTATATTTCAGCAGCTCGGTCAACTAATTATTGGAATGTTTCTCAGTTCTATTCACAAATGTCAGCTGCATTTCACAACAGTGTTTGTGAAACTACCTGCAACAGGAGGAAGATTTCCATGGATATGCCCATTCTCTTATCATCACACATGCAAATAATCCAGCCAATAATCACACCGGAAGGACCAACAGTACTAAATTGGCTAGGCTCCTCACTCCTCCCAATACATACACACTGCAAGGAAAGGCTTGCATAATTAAGAAGCAGACCTTGCAAATACTTGGGATGGTCAGGTGGATCTGAAAAGTATAATGTTTGTCCTCACCTCATGCAGTGTTGATCCAACTGATTGTGTACCTCATCACCTCCTCGTCGCCGGCGGCTGAGAAGCAGGCGGCTGAGAAGCAATCAAAAGGGGATTAGGGTTAGCTGGAGGGTAGACAGATGGGCTTTGCTGCGGTTTGTTTTGGTTAGTTGGGCCCGAAATTTATGAACACGAGCGCGCCATTGAACTGGAAATTTTCATGGATCCCAAATAGAAAAACACAATGGCGTTCCGATGCTTCCATAACATCCACCTGCCGAGAAGGCATTTAGCGCGCAAAGACTTGCGGTAGTGGCTCACGTTGCCGTCCTGCCTGGCGCACCACTGACCCGAGGTTTCATTTTGTCGTGGTTCCAACTCCATCCTCCCAGTGATGATTGATCCTAGCCAGTGTCAAACTTGTTTGACGAACACACAGTCAACTAGTGAGTGTTGCATAGTCTCTTCCTGTTGGTTGCACAATGGGCATGCATCCTGGTGGGGTAATCCACGTCGAGCAAGCCTGTTAGATGTTCAGCACCGATTTTTGAGTACTAGCCAAGCAAATAAAAGGCATTGGAGGGGTGCCTTAGACTGCCAAGTGAATGAGGTTGTCGGGGATAACTTGAGTCCCATGTACCTAGCCGCATATGCTGAGCAGGCCGAGAAGTTACCATTCTCTTCCCAAGCCCACTTGACTGAATCTTCCACTCCATTCGTTAGTTTCCAGGCAGAGATTCGTGGCCACAAACGTATGAACTGGCCCAAAGCATGTTGGGTAATGTCAGGGCCAATGTCCCCTGCCCAATTGTCCTTGTTGAGGAACGTAGTAATTTCAAAAAAATTCCTACGCACACGCAAGATCATGGTGATGCATAGCAGCGAGAGGGAAGAGTGTTGTCTACGTACCCTCGTACACCGAAAGCGGAAGCATTAGCACAACGCGGTTGATGTAGTCATACGTCTTCACGATCCGACCGATCAAATACCAAACGCACGGCACCTCCGAGTTCAGCACACGTTCAGCCGGATGACGTCCCTCGAACTTCGATCCAACCGAGTGTTGAGGGAGAGTTTCGTCAGCACGACGGCGTGGTGATGATGATGATGTTCTACCGGTGCAGGGCTTCGCCTAAGCAGCGCTACAGTATTATCGAGGTGGACTATGGTGGAGGGGGGCACCGCACACGGCTAAAAGATCAACAAATCAATTGTTGTGTCTTTGGGGTGCCCCCTGCCCCCGTATATAAAGGAGCAAGGGGGGAGGTACGGCCGGCCAGGAGGGGCGCGCCAGGAGGAGTCCTACTCCCACCGGGAGTAGGACTCCCTCCCTTTCCTTGTTGGATTAGGAGAAGGGGGAAAGAGGAGGGAGAGAGGAAGGAAAGGGGGGGGGGCGCCCCCCTCTCCTTGTCCTATTCGGACTAGGGGGGAGGGACGCGCGGCCCTGCCCTGGCCGCCTCTCCTCTTCTCCACTAAGGCCCACTTATACGTCTCCAACGTATCTATAATTTTTGATTGCTCCATGCTATATTATCTACTGTTTTGGACTATATTGGGCTTTATTTTCCACTTTATATTATTTTTGGTACTAACCTATTAACCGGAGGCCCAGCCTAGAATTGTTGTTTTTTTGCCTATTTCAGTGTTTCGAAGAAACAGAATATCAAACGGAGTCCAAACGGAATGAAACCTTCGGGAACGTGATTTTCTCACCGCACGTGATCCAGGAGACTTGGACCCTACTCCAAGGGAGCCAAGAGGCGGTCACGAGGGTGGGGGGCGCCCCCCCCCTTAGGGCGCGCCCCCTGCCTCGTGGGCCCCACGGAGCTCCACCGATGTACTCCTTCCTCCTATATATACCTACGTACCCCCAAACGAACAGAGACGGAGCCAAAAACCTACTTCCACCACCGCAACTTTCTGTATCCACGAGATCCCATCTTGGGGCCTGTTCTGGAGCTCCGCCGAAGAGGGCCGTCATCACGGAGGGCTTCTACATCATCATAGCCCCTCCGACGAAGTGTGAGTAGTTTACATCAGACCTTCGGGTCCATAGTTAGTAGCTAGATGGCTTCTTCTCTCTTTTTGGATCTCAATACAAAGTTCTCCCCCTCGCTTGTGGAGATCTATTCGATGTAATCTTCTTTTTGTGGTGTGTTTGTTGAGACCGATGAATTGTGGGTTTATGATCAAGTCTATCTATGAATAATATTTGAATCTTCTCTGAATTCTTTTATGTATGATTGGTTATCTTTGCAAGTCTCTTTGAATTATCAGTTTGGTTTGGCCTACTAGATTGGTTTTTCTTGCCATGGGAGAAGTGCTTAGCTTTGGGTTCGATCTTGCGGTGTCCTTTCCCAGTGACATAAGGGGCAGCAAGGCACGTATTGCATCGTTGCCATCGAGGATAACAAGATGGGGTTTATTTCATATTGCATGAATTTATCTCTCTACATCATGTCATCTTGCTTAAGGCGTTACTCTGTTTTTAACTTAATACTCTAGATGCATGCTGGATAGCGGTCGATGAGTTGAGTAATAGTAGTAGATGCAGGCAGGAGTCGGTCTACTTGTCTCGGACGTGATGCCTATATACATGATCATACCTAGATATTCTCATAACTATGCTCAATTCTGTCAATTGCTCAACAGTAATTTGTTCACACACCATAGAATACTTATGCTCTTTAGAGAAGCCACTAGTGAAACCTATGGCCCTCGGGTCTATTCTCATCATATCAATCTCCATCACTTTATTATTGCTTTGCTTTTTTTACTTTGCCTTTTACTTTTCACTTTGCATCTCTATATCAAAAATACCAAAAATATTATCTATCATCTCTATCAGATCTCACTCTCGTAAGTGACCGTGAAGGGATTGACAACCCCTAATCGCGTTGGTTGCGTTGAGCTATTGTTTTTGTGTAGGTACGAGGGACCTGAGCGTGGCCTCCTACTGGATTGATACCTTGGTTCTCAAAAACTGAGGGAAATACTTACGCTACTCTGCTGCATCATCCTTTCCTCTTTAGGGAAATCCAACGCAAGCTCAAGAGGTAGCAACACTACAAAAAAATACACTTCCGTGATGATACATGTTTGTCACAGTAGGTCGCTTTTTTTGTCATGCATGTACATCCATGACAAATTTATGACAGAATCAAGATAGTCATACCTGTGCTGTCGTAGAAGTGTTCCATGACATTACCAAAATTATCATCACGGAAGTGTCCACTTCCATGACGATAAATCACGCGTCATAGAAGTGCTTTCGTCAAGGGTGACCGACACGTGGCATCCACCGTAACGGAATGCCGTTAAGCTACCGGGTCGGGTTTTGGATCCGATAACCCGTTAACAGGCCCGACCAATGGGAAATTTCCACGTGTAAAATTCTTATTGGCTGGACAAAACACGTGTCAGCTCGTCAGTGGGTCAAATAGGCGCCTATGATACGTCGACACGTGGCACGACCCAATAGAGGCCCATTCCTGTGTAAAGGCTGGCCCGTTTAACTTGGTCAAAAGCTGACGGGCCGACCCATGGAAAGCCTGTTAATGGCATGTTCGAATATAGCCCATTTATAGCCCGCTAACCCAAGGCCCATTATGCCCTATCCGAATTAGGCCCAGTAGCGTCATCTGGGCCATCCAATATGATTCCAGCCCGTTTTCACTTCTGGCCCATGTATGGCCCATGACGTCTTTCGGCCCATATGAGGCCCTATGTAACTCTTGGCTTACTAACGGCCCATGGTGAAACTGGCCTGTAATGAACACTGTATCACTTTACACCCATTAACGGCCCGTGGTGAAACTGGCCCTTGATGAACAGTGTATCACTTTATACCCATTAACGGCCCGTTATTCCGTTGGGCCGTTTCCAGCCCATGTTATCTTTCGGCCTTCTCAGAGCCCATTTATTCTTGGGCTCATTTCCAGCATTCGTTTACTTACGGCCCGTTACTGTCATTTTCTGCTTGTGGGCCAAATTCAGCCCGTGGTTACAGTCGGCCCGTTTGTGGTCCGTTAATACGTTGGGCCGTTTTCATAGCGTCATAAATACGGCCTATTAACGATGGCCCGTTATGGTCGGCCCATGAACGGACGATTCCAACTCTAGCCCGTTTACGGCCATAATGCGACCTATTATTGGCCCATGTTTGGCCATCGATCATACTGCCCGTATAAGGCCCATTGATGATACGGCCCATAGAAGGCCCATTGTTTCTACGACCCGTAGAAGGCCCACTGTTTCTACGGCCCGTAGGAGGCCCAGTGTCACTACAATAAATATTAGCCCATGGTTATTGTGGCCTAGTTTTAAAAAATAGGTTAATGCAGCCACTAGCAAACCACGGAAAAAGAACTGCAATGACTAGAAGCAAACAAATAAACAAGACAACAAGGAAATAAATAAGCAAGCAACTTACACTAGGCTATCACGGCTATCACACATATTACATCCACTGGGCATCAAAGTTGGCCACCAGTGCAAATAAACGCGCCGACAAAAGAATATACAAAACTGAGAGCACTTCAGAAGGCACTAGGCCTGGCCAGGTCGCCCCCCCCCAAACAGCTGAAGAAGCTGAGTAGACCTCAGTTGTGTCAACGATAGATGCATCAACACTAGATTTAAGGCATGATGGTGCACACGGCAGTCCTCTGACATCTTCATTGCATCTTTGACTTCAAGTAGGAGCTGAGCTGAAGCAAGCCTTTCCGCTTTAAGTTGAGACTGAAGAAGTCGAACTGATTGAGGCAGCGACTGCACAGAGGTTGTCTCACACCTGCTGGTGAGTAGCTTCAACTCACTGTCTTCATCAAGAAAGGACCTTGGGGTCATCTCGCTGTCCTCAAAATGGTTTGGCTCACTATCTTCCCTAAAGTTCTGCCTAGCGTAAGAGATACGAGTCTGAAAGAGAAACAAGGAGACACGTAATAGGTTTCACAATTATATAAGCAAATAAATGGATCTATTCTGCATAAGGAACATGTTTTTACAACTACAATTTGAAACTGGTAGTTGTTGCAAACATCCAATCAGATGAAAATAGCAAAGCAAACAACAGTGGAGGAAATGATGCCTATCCTAATCTATACTAGAACAAAGTTTGAAGGCTTGAGAAGGATGAACTTACATTACATGTTAACACGGGCTGGACAAAGCCCTTCTCCATGTTGATGGAAGGATAATTCAATAAATTCCCCAAAGAAAATTCTTTATAAGTGTTGCCATTATTCTACATTTTGCAAAGAGTAAATATAAATCAAATAATATTGGAATAAACAGAGGATAATGAAGCTCAGGTGCAGACTGATGATACATAATAAAATAGCAATTAATTAAGTACAGCGTCACAAGGCAAAAGGGAGAGAGGTACTGACAAGAGCAATGTAGAGCCCATTATTGTTTTGAGATCGTATGATCCTTTGAGCAAGGAGATTCATCTGAAATTAGTTTTCATACAAGAGAGAAGGTAAGGCACAAGCAGAAATTTAGGAGTTCAAATTTTGAATTGATATCATCGACAGTACCTGACGCTGGGCTCCTAGCAGTTCTAATAGGGGTTTGGCCACTGGAGTAGGGGTAAAGTGTGGTACAGTTGGGCCTGTGTTTTCTGTGGCTGCTGATCTATCTGATTTAACAGGTATCACTACCTTTTCCAAATACCTAGTTTGTACTCCTTGACGACCTGCACTCACCCTCTTCCTCTTGGACACCTATTACGAAAGAACAACATCTGACTGGAAAAACATAGTGTGACGACACATGGAATAGGTACAGAAAATGGATAGGTATGGCATATACTTGTTGGGGAACGTAGTAATTTCAAAAAAAATCCTACGTACACGCAAGATCATGGTGATGCATAGCAACGAGAGGGGAGAGTGTTGTCTACGTACCCTCGTAGACCGACAGCGGAAGCGTTATAACAACGTGGTTGATGTAGTCGTACGTCTTCACGGTCCGACCGATCAAGCACCGAAACTACGGCATCTCCGAGTTCTTGCACACGGTCAGCTCGATGACGATCCCCAGACTCCGATCCAGCAAAGTGTCGGGGAAGAGTTCCGTCAGCACGACGGCGTGGTGACGATCTTGATGTTCTACCGTCGCAGGGCTTCGCCTAAGCACCGCTACGATATGACCGAGGTGGAATATGGTGGAAGGGGGCACCGCACACGGCTAAGGAACGATCACGAAGATCAACTTGTGTGTCATGGGGTGTCCCCTTGCCCCCGTATATAAAGGAGCAAGGGGGGGTGCGGCCGGCCCTAGGAGGAGGCGCGCCGGAGGAGTCCTACTCCTACCGGGAGTAGGACTCCCCCCTTTCCCTAGTTGGATTAGGACTTGGGGGGAAGGAGGAGAGAGGGGGAAGGAAAGGGGGGGGGGGGGCGCCGCCCCCCTCCTTGTCCAATTCGGACTGGGGGGGAGGGGGGCGCGGCTGCCCCTTGGACCATTAAGGCCCATTAGGTTACCGAGGGGTTCTGGTAACCTCCCGGTACTCCGGTAAAATGCCGATTTCACCCGGAACACTTCCGATGTCCAAACATAGGCTTCCAATATATCAATCTTCATGTCTCGACCATTTCGAGACTCCTCGTCATGTCTGTGATCACATCCAGGACTCTGAACAACCTTCGGTACATCAAAACATATAAACTCATAATGAAACTGTCATCATAACGTTAAGCGTGCGGACCCTACGGGTTCGAGAACAATGTAGACATGACCGAGACACGTCTGCGGTCAATAACCAATAGCGGAACCTGGATGCTCATATTGGCTCCTACATATTCTACGAAGATCTTTATCGGTCAGACCGCATAACGACATACGTTGTTCCCTTTGTCATCGGTATGTTACTTGCCCGAGATTCGATCGTCTGTATCTCAATACCTAGTTCAATCTCGTTACCGGCAAGTCTCTTTACTCGTTCCGTAATACATCATCTCGCAACTAACTCATTAGTTGCATTGCTTGCAAGGCTTAAGTGATGTGTATTACCGAGAGGGCCCAGAGATACCTCTCCGACAATCGGAGTGACAAATCCTAATCTCGAAATACGCCAACCCAACATGTACCTTCGGAGACACCTATAGAGCACCTTTATAATCACCCAATTACGTTGTGATGTTTGGTAGCACACGTTCCTCCGGCAAACAGGAGATGCATAATCTCATAGTCATAGGAACATGTATAAGTCATGAAGAAAGCAATAGCAACATACTAAACGACCAGGTGCTAAGCTAATGGAATGGGTCATGTCAATCACATCATTCTCCTAATGATGTGATCCCGTTAATCAAATGACAACACATGTCTATGGTTAGGAAACATAACCATCTTTGATCAATGAGCTAGTCAAGTAGAGGCATACTAGTGACACTCTGTTTGTCTATGTATTCACACAAGTATTATGTTTCCGGTTAATACAATTCTAGCATGAATAATAAGCATTTATCATGGTATAAGGAAATAAATAATAACTTTATTATTGCCTCTAGGGCATATTTCCTTCAGTCTCCCACTTGCACTAGAGTCAATAATCTAGATTACACAGTAATGATTCTAACACCCATGGAGCCTTGGTGCTGAGCATGTTTTGCTCGTGGAAGAGGCTTAGTCAACGGGTCTGCAACATTCAGATCCGTATGTATCTTGCAAATCTCTATAACTCCCACCTGGACTAGATCCCGGATGGAATTGAAGCGTCTCTTGATGTGCTTGGTTCTCTTGTGAAATCTGGATTCCTTTGCCAAGGCAATTGCACCAGTATTGTCACAAAAGATTTTCATTGGACCCAATGCACTAGGTATGAAACCTAGATCAGATATGAACTCCTTCATCCAGACTCCTTTGTTTGCTGCTTCCGAAGCAGCTATGTACTCCGCTTCACATGTAGATCCCGCCACGACGCTTTGTTTAGAACTGCACCAACTGACAGCTCCACCGTTCAATGTAAACACGTATCCGGTTTGCGATTTAGAATCGTCTGGATCAGTGTCTAAGCTTGCATCAACGTAACCATTTATGATGAGCTCTTTGTCACCTCCATATACGAGAAACATATCTTTAGTCCTTTTCAGGTATTTCAGGATGTTCTTGACCGCTGTCCAGTGATCCACTCCTGGATTACTTTGGTACCTCCCTGCTAAACTTATAGCAAGGCACACATCAGGTCTGGTACACAGCATTGCATACATGATAGAGCCTATGGCTGAAGCATAGGGAACTTCTTTCATCTTTTCTCTATCTTCTGCAGTGGTCGGGCATTGAGTCTTACTCAACTTCACACCTTGTAACACAGGCAAGAACCCTTTCTTTGCTTGATCCATTTTGAACTTCTTCAAAACTTTGTCAAGGTATGTGCTTTGTGAAAGTCCAATTAAGCATCTTGATCTATCTCTATAGATCTTAATGCCCAATATGTAAGCAGCTTCACCGAGGTCTTTCATTGAAAAACTCTTATTCAAGTATCCCTTTATGCTATCCAGAAATTCTATATCATTTCCAATCAGTAATATGTCATCTACATATAATATCAGAAATGCTACAGAGCTCCCACTAACTTTCTTGTAAATACAGGCTTCTCCAAAAGTCTGTATAAAACCAAATGCTTTGATCACACTATCAAAGCGTTTATTCCAACTCCAAGAGGCTTGCACCAGTCCATAAATGGATTGCTGGAGCTTGCACACTTTGTTAGCTCCCTTTGGATCGACAAAACCTTCCGGTTGCATCATATACAACTCTTCTTCCAGAAATCCATTCAAGAATGCAGTTTTGACATCCATCTGCCATATTTCATAATCATAAAATGCGGCAATAGCTAACATGATTCGGACAGACTTAAGCATCGCTACGGGTGAGAAGGTCTCATTGTAGTCAATCCCTTGAACTTGTCGAAAACCTTTTGCAACAAGTCAAGCTTTGTAGATAGTAACATTACCATCAGCGTCAGTCTTCTTCTTGAAGATCCATTTATTTTCAATTGCTTGCCGATCATCGGGCAAGTCAACCAAAGTCCACACTTTGTTCTCATACATGGATCCCATCTCAGATTTAATGGCCTCAAGCTATTTTGCGGAATCTGGGCTCACCATCGCTTCTTCATAGTTTGTAGGTTCATCATGATCTAATAGCATGACTTCCAGAACAGGATTACCATACCATTCTGCTGCGGATCTTACTCTGGTTGATCTACGAGGTTCAGTAGTAACTTGATCTGAAGTTTCATGATCATCATCATTAGCTTCCTCACTAATTGGTGTAGGTGTTTCTGTGATGTACTACTTTCCAATAAGGGAGCAGGTACAGTTACCTCATCAAGTTCTACTTTCCTCCCACTCACTTCTTTCGAGAGAAACTCCTTCTCTAGAAAGGATCCATTCTTAGCAACAAATGTCTTGCCTTCGGATCTGTGATAGAAGGTGTACCCAACTGTCTCCTTTGGGTATCCTATGAAGACACATTTCTCTGATTTGGGTTCGAGCTTATTAGGTTGAAGTTTTTTCACATAAGCATCGCAGCCCAAACTTTGAGAAACCACAGCTTTGGTTTCTTGCCAAACCATAGTTCATAAGGCGTCGTCTCAACGGATTTCGATGGTGCCCTATTTAACATGAATGCGGCCGTCTCTAAATCATATCCCCAAAACTATAGCGGTAAATATGTAAGAGACATCATAGATCGCACCATATCAAGTAAAGTACGATTACGACGTTCGGACACACCATTACGCTGTGGTGTTCCGGGTGGCGTGAGTTGTGAAACTATTCCGCATTGTTTCAAATTTAGACCAAACTCATAACTCAAATATTCTCCTCCATGATCAGATCATAGAAACTTTATTTTCTTGTTACGATGATTTTCAACTTCACTCTAAAATTCTTTGAACTTTTCAGATGTTTCAGACTTATGCTTCATTAAGTAGATATACCCATATCTGCTTAAATCATCTATGAAGGTGAGAAAATAACGATATCCGCCACGAGCTTCAATATTCATCGGACCACATACATCTGTATGTATGATTTCCAACAAATCTGTTGCTCTCTCCATAGTGCCGGAGAACGGTGTTTTAGTCATCTTGCCCATGAGGCACGGTTCGCAAGTACCAAGTGATTCATAATCAAGTGGCTCCAAAAGTCCATCAGTATGGAGTTTCTTCATGCGCTTTACACCGATATGACCTAAATGGCAGTGCCACAAATAAGTTGCACTATCATTATCAACTCTGCATCTTTTGGCTTCAACATTATGAATATGTGTATCACTACTATCGAGATTCATCAAACATAGACCACTCTTCAAGGGTGCATGACCATAAAAGATATTACTCATATAAATAGAAAAACCATTATTCTCTGATTTAAATGAATAACCGTCTCGCATCAAACAAGATCCTGTTATAATGTTCATGCTCAATGCTGGCACCAAATAACAATTATTTAGGTCTAATACTAATCCCGATGGTAGATGTAGAGGTAGCGTGCTGACCGCGATCACATCGACTTTGGAACCATTTCCCACGCGCATCGTCACCTCGTCCTTCACTAGTGTTCGCTTAATCCTTAGTCCCTGTTTCGAGTTGCAAATATTAGCAACAGAACCAGTATCAAATACCCAGGTGCTACTGCGAGCTCTAGTAAGGTACACATCAATAACATGTATATCACATATACCTTTGTTCACCTTGCCATCCTTCTTATCCGCCAAATACTTTGGGCAGTTTCGCTTCCAGTGACCAGTCTGCTTGCAGTAGAAGCACTCAGTTTCAGGCTTAGGTCCAGACTTGGGTTTCTTCTCCTGAGCAGCAACTCGCTTGCTGTTCTTCTTGAAGTTCCCCTTTTTCTTCCCTTTGCCCTTCTTCTTGAAACTGGTGATCTTGTTGACCATCAACACTTGATGCTCCTTCTTGATTTCTACCTCCGCAGCTTTCAGCATTGCGAAGAGCTCGGGAATTGTCTTATCCATCCCTTGCATATTATAGTTCATCACGAAGCTCTTGTAGCTTGGTGGAAGTGATTGGAGAATTCTGTCAATGATGCTATCATCCGGAAGATTAACTCCCAGTTGAATCAAGTGATTATTATACCCAGCCATTTTGAGTATATGCTCACTGACAGAACTATTCTCCTCCATCTTGCAGCTATAGAACTTATTGGATACTTCATATCTCTCAATCCGGGCATTTTCTTGAAATATTAACTTCAACTCCTGGAACATCTCATATGCTCCATGACGTTCAAAACGTCGTTGAAGTCCCGGTTCTAAGCCGTAAAGCATGGCACATTGAACTATCGAGTAGTCATCAGCTTTGCTCTGCCAGACATTCTTAACGTCGTCAGTTGCATCAGCAACAGGCCTGGCACCCAGCGGTGCTTCCAGGACGTAATTCTTCTGTGCAGCAATGAGGATAATCCTCAAGTTACGGACCCAGTCCGTGTAATTGCTACCATCATCTTTCAACTTTGCTTTCTCAAGGAACGCATTAAAATTCAACGGAACAATAGCACGGGCCATCTATCTACAATCAAACATAGACAAGCAAAATACTATCAGGTACTAAGTTCATGATAAATTTAAGTTCAATTAATCATATTACTTAAGAACTCCCACTTAGAAAGACATCCCTCTAATCCTCTAAGTGATTACGTGATCCAAATCAACTAAACCATAACCGATCATCACGTGAAATGGAGTAGCTTTCAATGGTGAACATCATTATGTTGATCATATCTACTATATGATTCACGGTCGACCTTTTGGTCTCATTGTTCCGAGGCCATATCTGCATATGCTAGGCTCGTCAAGTTTAACCTGAGTATTCTGCGTGTGCAAAACTGGCTTGCACCCGTTGTAGATGGACATAGAGCTTATCACACCCGATCATCACGTGGTGTCTGGGCATGACAAACTTTGGCAACGGTGCATACTCAGGGAGAACACTTTTATCTTGAAATTTAGTGAGGAATCATCTTATAATGCTACCGTCAATCAAAGCAAGATAAGATGCATAAAAGATAAACATCACATACAATCAATATAAGTGATATGATATGGCCATCATCATCTTGTGCTTGTGATCTCCATCTTCGAAGCACCGTCATGATCACCATCGTCACCGGCGCGACACCTTGATTTCCATCATAGCATCGTTGTCGTCTCACCAATCTTATGCTTCTACGACTATCGCTACCGCTTAGTGATAAAGTATAGCATTACAGGGCGATTGCATTGCATACAATAAAGTGACAACCATATGGCTCCTGCCAGTTGCCGATAACTCGGGTACAAAACATGATCATCTCATACAATAAAATTTAGCATCATGTCTTGACCATATCACATCACAACATGCCCTACAAAAACAAGTTAGACATCCTCTACTTTGTTGTTGCAAGTTTTACGTGGCTGCTACGGGCTTAGCAAGAACCGTTCTTACCTATGCATCAAAACCACAATTATAGTTTGTCAAGTTGGTGCTGTTTTAACCTTCGCAAGGACCGGGCGTAGCCACTCGGTTCAACTAAAGTGAGAGAGACAGACACCCGCCAGTCACCTTTAAGCAACGAGTGCTCGTAACGGTGAAACCAGTCTCGCGTAAGCGTACGCGTAATGTCGGTCCGGGCTGCTTCATCTCACAATACCGCTGAACCAAAGTATGACATGCTGGTCAGCAGTATGACTTGTATCGCCCACAACTCACTTGTGTTCTACTCATGCATAACATCAACGCATAAAAACTAGGCTCGGATGCCACTGTTGGGGAACGTAGTAATTTCAAAAAAATTCCTACGTACACGCAAGATCATGGTGATGCATAGCAACGAGAGGGGAGAGTGTTGTCTACGTACCCTCGTAGACCGACAGCGGAAGCGTTATAACAACGCGGTTGATGTAGTCGTACGTCTTCACGGTCCGACCGATCAAGCACCGAAACTACGGCACCTCCGAGTTCTTGCACACGTTCAGCTCGATGATGATCCCCGTACTCCGATCCAGCAAAGTGTCGGGGAAGAGTTCCGTCAGCACGATGGTGTGGTGACGATCTTGATGTTCTACCGTCGCAGGGCTTCGCCTAAGCACCGCTACGATATGACCGAGGTGGAATATGGTGGAAGGGGGCACCGCACACGGCTAAGGAACGATCACGAAGATCAACTTGTGTGTCATGGGGTGCCCCCTTGCCCCCGTATATAAAGGAGCAAGGGGGGGTGCATCCGGCCCTAGGAGGAGGCGCGCCGGAGGAGTCCTACTCCTACTGGGAGTAGGACTCCCCCCCTTTCCCTAGTTGGATTAGGACTTAGGGGGAAGGAGGAGAGGGGGGGAAGGAAAGGGGGGCGCCGCCCCCCTCCTTGTCCAATTTGGACTGGGGGGAGGGGGGCGCGGCTACCCCTTGGCCCGCCTCTCCTCTTCCTCCACTTGGCCCATTAAGGCCCATTAGGTTACCGGGGGTTTCCGGTAACCTCCCGGTACTCCGGTAAAATGCCGGTTTCACCCGGAACACTTCTGATGTCCAAACATAGGCTTCCAATATATCAATCTTCATGTCTCGACCATTTTGAGACTCCTCGTCATGTCCGTGATCACATCCAGGACTCCGAACAACCTTCGGTACATCAAAACATATAAACTCATAATGAAACGGTCATCGTAACGTTAAGCGTGCGGACCCTACGGGTTCGAGAACAATGTAGACATGACCGAGACACGTCTGTGGTCAATAACCAATAGCGGAACCTGGATGCTCATATTAGCTCCTACATATTCTACGAAGATCTTTATCGGTCAGACCGCATAACAACATACGTTGTTCCCTTTGTCATCGGTATGTTACTTGCCCGAGATTCGATCATCGGTATCTCAATACCTAGTTCAATCTCGTTACCGGCAAGTCTCTTTACTCGTTCCATAATACATCATCTCGCAACTAACTCATTAGTTGCATTGCTTGCAAGGCTTAAGTGATGTGTATTACCGAGAGGGCCCAGAGATACCTCTCCGACAATCGGAGTGACAAATCCTAATCTCGAAATACGCCAACCCAACATGTACCTTCGGAGACACCTGTAGAGCACCTTTATAATCACCCAGTTACGTTGTTATGTTTGGTAGCACACAAAGTGTTCCTCCGGCAAACAGGAGATGCATAATCTCATAGTCATAGAAACATGTATAAGTCATGAAGAAAGCAATAGCAACATACTAAACGATCGGGTGCTAAGCTAATGGAATGGGTCATGTCAATCACATCATTCTCCTAATGATGTGATCCCGTTAATCAAATGACAACACATGTCTATGGTTAGGAAACATAACCATCTTTGATCAACGAGCTAGTCAAGTAGAGGCATACTAGTGACACTTTGTTTGTCTATGTATTCACACAAGTATTATTTTTCTGGTTAATACAATTCTAGCATGAATAATAAACATTTATCATGGTATAAGGAATAAATAATAACTTTATTATTGCCTCTAGGGCATATTTCCTTCAATACTCATATATGATGCTTAAACTAAGTAGATGGTGTAACAAAGTAGAAGTGATGCAAGAGGTCAGATGCAAAATATGTGCGACCAATACAACTTTGCAATGTTAGAGCAAGCACCTTGATGGGTGAATAAGATAGGCCATCCTACACCATGCCAAGTTTGATAGCCAGTGGATCGTTCCGCAATATTCCTCTCATGCGCCCATTCTCATATTCATTTTGATAATGTTCAATATCTGACATGCATGAAAACATAAAAACAAGTGAGATTTTCTTTGTAATGCAGAAGTGATTCTAATCCAATACTGCCTCCCTGTAAACCCCTTTGTGCTATCTCTGCAATTCTTTTGAAAGATGCCATGCATGCTGTAATTTGTTGTGTGCATTAATATAATGTGGCCTACTACTCAAGATATGAGAGCTCCAGAAGTGATGACACTTCGCAGATGATAGCTTCAACATATAGTAAAGAAGAACAAGTCGACCTGACCTGACAGATTCAAAATATACTAAGGGAGAACAACTCGACCTGACTAGTCGACCGCAAGAGAAGAGTATCATCTTAAAGAAGAGCAGAAGAGAAAGCAGATTGAAGATATTACAAGTCTTTTAATACAATGTCGGTTGGCCACCCATGATGAACCAGAGCACACAGAGAAATACTATTCTTTCCGGTCTCTCCATATGTGGCTCACATGCATTTCGAAACTAAAGTAGGAACATTTAGCTAACCAATTAAACATCTCTCAGTTTTACTAATATCAGCAATAATATCAGATATGAATTTGTACAACTAAGCTTGTTTAGCTCGATGGGTGGAGCAGTGCTATTACGACACGAACCACGTAGGCCGATTGTGGTCATCATAAAATGGGGAAAACATAAGCATGATGAGTACAGTGTTGACCGTGGCAGTGGGATGGCAGATCTGAAGCTGCAAACCGCGCAAAGGGTAGTTAGCAACCGATGTTTTCTTTGAAATAACAACTAAGATTTGGTATGGACAAGAAAGTACGGTCAACAAGTGACAAAGAAATGCAATTATGATGTCTCTCTATATGTCGCGACATGCATTTGGAAACTCAAGTGGGACCTTTAGCTAACCAATTAAATGTGTCGGTTAACTAATATCAGTATCATATCACAATCATATTTGAAAAACTAAGCTTTCGAATTCTGAGTGTTGTGTTGTTTAGCTTCAAGGGTGGAGTAATGCTAGTACGACAGAAAGCACCTACGCAGATCATAGTAGAGTATATAAAAGGGGAAACCCCGAAGCATCAAGAGAAAAATCAGGAAAGTGGAACTAGCTGGACCAGTGGGTGGCGCACATGCTTTCCGAAACGAATATAGGAACATTAGGTGACCAATTAAACGTTCTCTGTTTTAGTGATATGAGCATCATATCAAATTCGTATTTCAACACGCAAGCTTTGGGTTGAGGTCTTGAGGAGCAGTGCTAGCACGACACGAAGCACCTACGATGATGGTAGTGAATATGAAGGGGGGAAACCATAAGCTTTACGAGTATAGTGCCCGTGCCATGGCGGATCTGAAGGTGCAAACCGGACAAAGCTACTTCGCAACCAATGTTTGCTTTCAACTAGCCACTACGATTTGGTACGGACAAGAAAAGTACAGTAAACAAATTAGATCTATTTTCCGGGTGAGATCAATAACTTAAGCACATATGGAAGAGTACCAGCTCTCTTGCGACGCCATGTAGGCCTATGCTGATACATTGAGGGTGCTGCGAGTGCGATGGCTGTCGACGGCGGGGAAGAAGACTTTATACGGCAGACGACCGGGTCGGGGGATATATCCTGTTGCCGTGGACGAGGCGATCGTAGGAGTGGCAATGGCAAGGTGGACGACGACGCCGATGAAGCGAGAGGAGGCGATGAAAGGATGCTGGTCCAGCGCCGTGGATGAGAGACGTCCATCTCTTGCAGTGGACGATGGGGTAGGGGTAGCGGCTCCGGCAAGGTGGAGGATGGGGTGGCGGACGGAGGAGGCTGGCCGCAGTGCGGAGGTTGTCGTGCCACCGACGGTGTATGAATGGGGAAATGGAGGGGAGGGGGGATCTCAAACTTTGGGACGCGCATGTCTGAAATATGCGAAAGTTACGAACTTATCCCCCGTTTAAAATTTCGGACATCGCGTCGGTTGGGGATAGGACGGTAATCTCGCATCTCCCAAATATTCGCCGGTAACTATTTCGGGCGAGGAGAGGGTGTTTTTCTGCCCACGGTTGGCGCCCACGGTGTATGAACGGGGCTGATAGGTATGGCGGTTGTGTCAGGTCTGATGGAAGTTACACATCTGCCCCTATTTAAAATATAAGCCTACATCGATTTCAGACGAGGAGAGTTTGTTTTGCCGCCCACCGTGTATGAATGGGGAAATGGAGGAAGAGACACATGTCTTTCGGACGAGCTTGAATCAAATGTGTTTTGCCGCCCACGTTTGGCGCCCACCATGTCTGAATGGGCTCAGAGGCCGTCGTGTCACGTCTGATTGAAGTTACTAGTCTACCCCTATTGACAGCAGTGTAAATCCTGTCGATAAGGATGTCAAGTGTCAGGGGTAGAAAGTAATTTCCATCTCGCAAACACTTGCTTCGGGCAGCCCACAAATTATAGTGGGTGTTTAGCCGCTTTGTTCAAAACTTGGGAGAATTAGCATTCACGTTTGCCCTGGGACCTGGCAAACTAAATTCAAATCAAATTTGTATTCGATTACGAATATCCACAGATAATTATATGTTTTGTTATTTATTTCTTCAAAACCACAACAAAGATTTATTCCACCTTTATATATGATTATGATTTAGAAATGCCGTGATCTTCGAATTCAGTAGGTTGGATACACTCTTAGTCAAACAGTTATTTCATCCAATACAATATGCTCACACGAAAAACAGTTCACCTTATGTCAATCATACAAGTACTGAGGATTACCTCGCCTAAAAAATTCGGATCATTACAACACATGGACAACATAGGGGGTCTTGCAACATAATCCATTCAGAGACATGACACAACATGCAAGTACAATAATCTAATGAAAATTTCAACTGGTATCTAAATAAGAACCGGGATTATCTTGGGCTTCAGATAGCAGAAACAGCAGGACCTCCTCCGTCTTCAAATGCAACATTCTTACTTCCTCCAATTATTGGGTTGCTTGCATAATGCGTGCCGCTAATTCTGTAATTTCCAGCCTCAAGATAAAGATTACCTCATTCATGGCAGCCACACCATCTCTTTCTGCCTCTAGTAGAGCCTCAAGCACTATAATATTTATGCTCAGACTGCTCTCCGGCGGTGTTGCCTCTGAACTGCTACCATCTGGTAACATGGATGGCGCACTGCTTCCACAAATAGATTCTGGGGTTGTACATTGTGTCCTAGTGTGAACGGCATCCTGAAAGGTTTCCGCTGGACATCAGTAAGAGATAGTTGTCGTATGACCCAGGCAGTAAGCTTACATGGTAAACGACGGACGAATTATTGCCGAGCATGGCAAACTATATTTAAATGGTTCGAAGCAGCATCAACCGAAAAGAAATTAAAATGGTAAGATGAAACTAGGGATGTAAGTGGCAAATAAACGAAATCCGCCAGTCCCATCTAGTTAGTTTTTTCTACCTCCCTAGTTCATTTTCCTCAAAAAAAACAAAAACTCTTTTGAACTATCATACCACTAGTGGACTTTAATCAGGATTAAACCGGACCAAGTTGACATCCCTAGTTGAAAGGGAGTGTACAGCCGCTATATTTAAGTTGCCAAGGCATCTAAGCAGTTGAAATAATCTGAGAAAGCACTTAACAGTGTGGCCTCATACAAACTACGAAGACAGTCTTGTGATGAAGTTGAGAGGAAAAGTTAAGGACTCAAATGAAATAGGCATGCATTTCTTTACGATAGTACAACAGGCACTGATGACATATTGGCCAACTCAGGTATAGCGTAACAAGAAATAAGCATTCGAATCAAGCAATACAGCAAAGCAGACAACTGAACTATTTGTAATTCGGTAGGATTACACGTTGAGGGCACAAGCCAAGAAATCAGCCCACTCGCATTACATTTCACATGTACTAAAACACACTGGCTTACCATATGTTGCTCTGAAGCCTAACTGTTGTTGCAATGTTCTTTGAAGATATCGTCAGCATCCCGTGGTTGCAAATCTAGTTGTTGTAGTTTATTCTACACCATCTATTTAGGTAAAATTAATTTTAATCGCATGCACTGGTCCGAATTGATCATCAATGGTTCATCTAAACTAATGAAAGAAGGGTGTGTGCATACACGACAATACTCCCTCTGATTCTTTTTACTTTGCGTATAACTTTTTCTCAGTTTTCTCGTATTAGTCTGCGCGTTTCCGATTCCTAGCGCTGGTTTCCTTTTGTGCCCCGCCCCATCTGCCTCTGCCCTAATTAATTGGCAAATTAGTCCAGAAAAATAAAACCAGTGCCCTCCTTGGTATGCGGGTCAAGAGTTATGCGCAGAGTAAATAGAATCGGAGGGAGTATATCTGCTTCCCTATATTTTTATGCTTGTTCGAGGTGCCAGCCCCAAAAGAACAAATATTTTGCTTGATGGGGTTGGAAGCTCCATAATTAATAGAAGCATCAAATTAGTCATGCAACTTGGGAAGATCAAGAACACACAAACAAGTAATGAACAGAGGCTCGGAGCAGTGATGTAATAGCTAGCATCAGAAAATGTAGGGTAAAACGAACAAAAAGCAGCGGAACCACATGCTAGTTTGCTGATGTGTAATTAAGTATAGAGAACATTAAGCAGTCTGATGGAACCAACAGGTGGCATCAGAACAAAACTAAAGCATATTAACTGTAGGTGCACTGGTATGTAATTTAGCACATGTAACATGTTCACTCCCAAAAGTATGGCCCTACAGATGCAAGCAGAATAACGCGTCTCATGAAAAACTGAATGATGCCCTGAAGAAATTCAAAGGTGCACTGCTTATGCTAGAAAAGTGAACGTAGGCACGGGCCGTTGGATAATGGTACCTGATTCTCGGCGGCATATGGGTATCGTTGTCATACTTGATAGCTAAGGATCGTCGATGGTGCTCGTGTTGCGGTTGAGTTTGGGCCGGCTGTCGCCGTCGCTGAAGCGGCTCCGGTGCTACGGTTGCGGCGCCTGTTGACATACAAGAAAGCTCATCCGTGGTAAGTGAACAGTTTCACGATAAAGAGAAAAATTGAAAGGAGTACAAATCGAAATAACCTGATGAGGCTGCGGCGTTGGTAAAGCAGGGCCGGTGGAGTTGAATATGGCGTCCGTGGAGCGGGTCCGGTGCAGTGGACGAAGGCTTCGGCGGGCGCGTTGTACAGTGCTTTCGGTGAGGCGGATCTGTTGCGGCGGACGAGGGCTTGTATGAAGGGCCAGCGAAGGGGCGGACGAGGGAGTCAGTGAAGGGCCTACGCTGTGGTGGACGAGGGCGCCGGTTAAGCAGATCTGGTGCGGTGGACCATGATGGCGGTCAAGGAGATCTGGAGCGGTGGACAAGCCAGTCGCTGAAGCAGCTCCGGTGAAGTGGTGAGTTTGCAGTTGGGGGTTCGAAGGTGCGGAAGGTAGATCCGGCGGGGTGTGAGTGCCACCGCTGCGGTGGAGGACTAGATTCGGCGGCTTGCCGTGGTTGGGGGGGTCGGGGAGGAGAAGGGGAGGGGCTCTGGGGAAGAATGTTGGGGGCAAAGAGGGGAAAACAATGGAGTTACCAAAGCAGCCCCTTCCCGTTCATGTGGCAGGGGTAAAACAGGAATATCGCAGGGCTAAACTTTCGGGCGCATGATATTTCGATGTGAGCGGGAAGTTTGAAAGCTTTTGGCGCCTAAAATTATAAGTATTCTGCTCTCGTACGGCCGACTATGATATCATGGCCGACAATTTGTTTGTTTTGCACGCAAAAAAATGTGTAAGTTTTGAAAATCAATGTTTCCAACTCGAAACTTAGATTGTCCATTCAATTCAAATATGGATCATTGAGCTACTACAAGCAAATACCATCATACGGTCCAATTCAAATGAAATTCCAAATGTGTTTATCCTAAATATGATGACAAAAGCAAAAATGTGTATGTGTATGAATAAAGTGGATGATTATAAAGTTTGAACATGCCCGTATGTGTATATCTCTAGGTTTGATATATGAATTTGAAATCAAAAAATCCCGGCTTAAAAAATGTACCTCCATTTAAATGAATTACAAAAGCTAATGATGGAGTCGAATTCCAAAATTCCAATCTTGGGTTTGTAATTATGGTACATCAAGGTATATCACGCATGTTCAAAAGTATCGTTATCTCATAGTACAAACTGTGAAACAAATTGACCAACCATGAGTGCACAATATCTCAATTACGCTAAAGTCCCTCAAATATAGACACCTCACTCTTTATCTGAAGTCAACCCCCCCCCCCACCACACACACACACACAAACACAGAGAAGTCGTTCTCTCCCCCAAACACCAACACACGAGCACATTAACACCCCTCTCTCTTGTAAAGTCCAGACCCCAACATAGGTCTTTATCACTTTGTCTCTCGGGCATGCACACATCTCTTCCCTCACTCTCTAGGTCTCCCGCTATCTCTCTTACCCAAGCACACGCACTATGTAGAGTGTATATTTCCTTCACACAAAACGTCACCCCCAAACGTCTATCTCCCTAGTTATGTGGTTCTCGCGCACTCACCTCACACACCACCCCCACTGCAAACAAGCACACTTTGTCTCCTTGTGCACCACTCTCCTCTTTCTATCTCTCCCACATGCGGACCCGCCCCAGCTCTTTCCCCGTATACATATATGTCGTAACTCTTTGCATAGCTCCCTAATGTATAATCGTTCTCGATTTCGCACATTGTTCTCTACACCATCTATTCTAGATCTCTCATGAAGTCCCTATCACACACACGATGACTTGCTTCCCTTGCGTCTCTGTTCATAGGCCAATTTCGGACAACATCAACATTGTCTCCCTATCTATATGCCATTTATGGACACAAACGACCCCTCTCGCCCCCTCTCTTCCTCTCTCTCTCTCTCTCTCTCTCTCTCTCTTCGTCGCTAGCTCTCTCTTTCTCTCGCTCTCACACCCCTCTCCCACACACACACTCGATGTCTCTTCCAAATAGTCTGCTCCCCCCGCCCGCACCCGTGCTATCTTGCTACTACACATGTCACACCACCCCCTTCCCTTATACTAGGTTTACATCATCAGTGGTCTCTCTACTCCACATACACTCTCTGCCTCTCACACACAAACGCATGCACAAACACACACAGACATGCACAAACACCCATTTACCTAGATCCTCATCTCTCCTCATGTCCGCATGTGTATCTCACACACTCACTCTCTAATTATGTATATGTGTCTCCACGTTACACAACACAAATCCCCATGTACATGTCTCTCTCTATCCTCCACACACATAGACACAAAGAATCTGTTATCATTGCCTCAGTCTCTAACATATCACACACGCACACACACACACACACACACACTCTCTCTCTCTCGCAAACACGCTCAACAAGGGTTTCCCCGTGAATAACTTACCGTCTATTCATGAACAGTCGTGGCAGTACGGCGAACACGAGACGTGAAAAAGAATAAATCTACACGTGCTTAGACCATCTAGTATGACTACTAGGACTAGAGCAAGCCAAAAAGTGCGCCACCGTCACCCCTTCCTTGTCGGCGACGGGAAAATCTTTGTTTTACACAGTCGAGAAGTCATTGTGCTAAGGCCCCACATGCCGAGGCGTTGAATAGAATGTAGATGCTAGTTTACGGAAGCAAGTATCGATAAATACGTTTGTATCTCCATACTTATATTTCTTCTCTTATAAAAAGCCGAGTTGGTGATGATGGTACGTGTGCCATCTTGCAATATAGACCGTCTGATCTATATCTGACGGATGGAAATTAAACTAAAAGATACCCGCACCCCTCTCCACATTTGCAAACAAGGCCTTCCCTCGTTCATCCTTATCTCCAACAAACCTCATTGTTGAGCAATTAATAAAGGAAGCCTCTGGAACAAACTGGCCTGGTGGCCGCTGCCGTCGTCGTCAATCCCCATGCCTCCGCTCAGTCCGACCACCAACCACCACCACACCCCACTCCTCTTCACCTTATCTCATATTTCTCGAGATATCATTAGTTTTTACACATGGGATTACTCCCGCAAGGGTCAATCACAACAAGTGTTTTATAAAAAAATGCATCTTGATGTTCCGTGCAATGCACGGATCTTGCTAGTACTCCTACACAAGACTAAGTTGGTGATGCTGGTGTGTCTGCAATCTGTCGTTTCTGACCATTAGATCTACATCTAACGATTTTGAGGTAAGTTGTTGCCTTTTCTCACCAACATCCCACTTGTCTACCAATTTGCAGAAAAACCCATAATTAGTATCTTAAAACCAACCACATCCCTCCCCGACCTCACCAAAACAGCCCAAGGAATATATTCTAATTGAAACATAATATATCTCTAGTGACATATGTATATCAAAATTAGAGTGTTTTGTACCAAGTTTGTGAATAAGTATTATTCTAATTGTGATTCGTTGCAACGGACATGAACATTGCTAGTATTTCCAACCATGCATTTCTTTTCCTAGTATTCCATAGTTTCGAGTTTTCCATCAAGATATTAGTCACTCATGGTTGATATTTATTTTCAATCATGTACACATATGCACTATGTAACTAGCCTTGCTTATTGGCTTCCAAAGCTTAACCTTCACTCCTACTTACAATATGTAGAGTATTTAAAAAAAACTACCACTTTCAACCAGCCCTAGGAGGAATCTATTGTACAAAAAATAGCAAAAACATACCCAAAATTTCTTAATCCACGCCAAAAACTACCTAGTACTCCTACCGATTAGGTTTGTTTTAACCCATTTATGACAGGGTTGGCCCACATGTCCGTGCTGACGAGGCAGCTTCAACCAACACATTTTGTTTGTATGTTGACACGAGGGACCCACATCTGTTATTCCCCCTCAAATCATTATTTTTCCTGAACATTACTTCAAACAGTACTAATGCGTGTTCGTCGGTGGCGTCGGTGATGAGCGAGTTGGCCGCCGCTCCGCCGGACGAGCCGGACGCATTGCTGGCCTCCGCACGGGTTGGCAGGCTGGCCCGAGCGTGAATCACGAGCGAGCAAGCCGCCGCGCTGGCCTTCGCTCGATCTAGATGGCTGGCCTTAGCGCGGCGCGCGTGAGCAAGCCGCCGCGCTGCTGTGCCAATCTAGCTAGCAAACCTTGCAGACAAGCAGCTGGACGGAGCTATCTTGGCTAGCTAGCGGTCGCGAGCGCCGGACGGAGCTAGCATCTGGGCTGCCGCAACATGGGCTCCGCACCGCCGGCGGTTTTGACCTCGCCTTCTGCCGGCGGCGGTAGCTGCGTCCCATGGCCGAGGATGACTAGGTGGACGGGCCGGAGGTAGGAGGTCACTCGAGGATTTTTGTTGGTAAGAGGAGTACAATGGTTGATAAGGTAGTCTTATCTTAAGTCTACCATGTATGCAAGTGGTAGTAGTTTCTTGGCATTTTAGTGGTTTCTTGCATTATTAGAGCAAGTACAATAGAGCTGAGTCAGCGGGCTATAAGAAATAAACTACTACTATATGTTGGCTATAAGATGGGATGTAGATGACATGGCACTGGCTTATAGCCAGCAGCTGGCTATACTATTAACCATGCTCTTAGGGGTTTCTTGTAAGGAACAATGTACGTACTACTAGCGACCAAAGGCGATTCTAGGTTGCCTTTTCTCACCAACATCCCACTTGTCTACCAATTTGCAGAAAACCCATAATTAGTATCTTAAAACCAACCACATCCCTCCCTGACCTCACCAAAACAGCCCAAGGAATATATTCTGGTGTGTCTGCCATCTGTCGTTTCTGACCATTAGATCTACATCTAACGATTTTGAGGTAAGTTGTTGCCTTTTCTCACCAACATCCCACTTGTCTACCAATTTGCAAAAAAACACATAATTAGTATCTTAAAACCAACCACATCCCTCCCTGACCTCACCAAAACAGCCCAAGGAATATATTCTAATTGAAACATAATATATCTCTAGTGACATATGTATATCAAAATTAGAGTGTTTTGTACCAAGGTTGTGAATAAGTATTATTCTAATTGTGATTCGTTGCAACGGACATGAACATTGCTAGTATTTCCAACCATGCATTTCTTTTCCTAGTATTCCATAGTTTCGAGTTTTCCATCAAGATATTAGTCACTCATGGTTGATATTTACTTTCAATCATGTACACATATGCACTATGTAACTAGCCTTGCTTATTGGCTTCCAAAGCTTAACTTCCACTCCTACTTACATTATGTAGAGTATTTAACAAAACACTACCACTTTCAACCAGCCCTAGGAGGAACCTATTGTACAAAAAATAGCAAAAACATACCCAAAATTTCTTAATCCACGCCAAAAACTACCTAGTACTCCTACCGATTAGGTTTGTTTTAACCCATTTATGACAGGGTTGGCCCACATGTCCGTGCTGACGAGGCAGCTTCAACCAACACATTTTGTTTGTATGTTGACACGAGGGACCCACATCTGTTATTCCCCCTCAAATCATTATTTTTCCTGAACATTACTTCAAACAGTACTGATGCGTGTTCGTCGGTGGCGCCGGTGATGAGCGAGTTGGCCGCCGCTCCGCCGGACGGGCCGGATGCCGCGCTGGCCTCCGCACGGGTTGGCAGGCTGGCCCGAGCGTGACTCATGAGCGAGCAAGCCGCCGCGCTGGCCTTCGCTCGAGCCAGATGGCTGGCCTTAGCGCGGCGCGCGCGAGCAAGCCGCCGCGCTGCCGTGCCAATCTAGCTAGCAAACCTTGCAGACAAGCAGCTGGACGGAGCTATCTTGGCTAGCTAGCGGTCGCGAGCGCCGGACGGAGCTGGCATCCGGGCTACCGCAACATGGGCTCCGGATCGCCGGCGGTTTTGACCTCGCCTTCTGCCGGCGGCGGTAGCTATGTCCCATGGCCGAGGATGACTAGGTGGACGGGCCGGAGGTAGGAGGTCACTCGAGGATTTTTTTTGGTAAGAGGAGTACAATGGTTGATAAGGTAGTCTTATCTGAAGTCTGCCACGTATGCAAGTGGTAGTAGTTTCTTGGCATTTTAGTGGTTTCTTGCATTATTAAAGCAAGTACAATAGAGCTGAGTCAGCGGGCTATAAGAAATAAACTACTACTACATGTTGGCTATAAGATTGGATTTAGATGACATGGCACTGGCTTATAGCTAGCAGCTGGCTATACTATTAACCATGCTCTTAGGGGTTTCTTGTAAGGAACAATGTACGTACTACTAGCGACAAAAGGCGATTCTAGGTTGCCTTTTCTCACCAACATCCCACTTGTCTACCAATTTGCAGAAAGCCCATAATTAGTATCTTAAAACCAACCACATCCCTCCCTGACCTCACCAAAACAGCCCAAGGAATATATTCCGGTGTGTCTGCCATCTGTCGTTTCTGACCATTAGATCTACATCTAACGATTTTGAGGTAAGTTGTTGCCTTTTCTCACCAACATCCCACTTGTCTACCAATTTGCAGAAAAACCCATAATTAGTATCTTAAAACCAGCCACATCCCTCCCTGACCTCACCAAAACAGCCCAAGGAATATATTCTAATTGAAACATAATATATCTCTAGTGACATATGTATATCAAAATTAGAGTGTTTTGTACTAAGTTTGTGAATAAGTATTGTTCTAATTGTGATTCGTTGCAACGGACTGAACATTGCCAGTATTTCCAACCATGCATTTCTTTTCCTAGTATTCCATAGTTTCGAGTTTTCCATCAAGATATTAGTCACTCATGGTTGATATTTACTTTCAATCATGTACACATATGCACTATGTAACTAGCCTTGCTTATTGGCTTCCAAAGCTTAACTTTCGCTCCTACTTACAATATGTAGAGTATTTAACAAAAAACTACCACTTTCAACCAGCCTAGGAGGAATCTATTGTACAAAAAATAGCAAAAACATACCCAAAATTTCTTAATCCACGCCAAAAACTACCTAGTACTCCTACCGATTAGGTTCGTTTTAACCCATTTATGACAGGGTTGGCCCACATGTCCGTGCTGACGAGGCAGCTTAAACCAACACATTTTGTTGGACCGTTGACATGAGGGACCCACATCTGTTATTCCCCCTCAAATCATCATTTTTCCTGAACATTACTTCAAACAGTACTGATGCGTGTTCGTCGGTGGCGCCGGTGATGAGCGAGTTGGCCGCCGCTCCGCCGGATGGGCCGGACGCCGCGCTGGCCTCCGCACGGGTTGGCAGGCTGGCCCGAGCGTGACTCACGAGCGAGCAAGCCCCCGCGCTGACCTTCGGTCGAGCCAGATGGCTGGCCTTAGCGCGGCGCGCGCGAGCAAGCCGCCGCGCTGCCGTGCCAATCTAGCTAGCAAACCTTGCAGACAAGCAGCTGGACTGAGCTATCTTGGCTAGCTAGCGGCCGCGAGTGCCGGACGGAGCTGGCATCCGGGCTGCCGCAACATGGGCTCCGCACCGCCGGCGGTTTTGACCTCGCCTTCTGCCGGCGGCGGTAGCTGCGTCCCATGGCCGAGGATGACTAGGTGGACGGGCCGGAGGTAGGAGGTCACTCGAGGATTTTTTTTGGTAAGAGGAGTACAATGGTTGATAAGGTAGTCTTATCTGAAGTCTGCCACGTATGCAAGTGGTAGTAGTTTCTTGGCATTTTAGTGGTTTCTTGCATTATTAGAGCAAGTACAATAGAGCTGAGTCAGCGGGCTATAAGAAATAAACTACTACTATATGTTGGCTATAAGATGGGATGTAGATGACATGGCACTGGCTTATAGCCAGCAGCTGGCTATACTATTAACCATGCTCGTAGGGGTTTCTTGTAAGGAACAATGTACGTACTACTAGCGACAAAAGGCGATTCTAGGTTGCCTTTTCTCACCAACATCCCACTTGTCTACCAATTTACAGAAAAACCCATAATTAGTATCTTAAAACCAACCACATCCCTCCCTGACCTCACCAAAATAGCCCAAGGAATATATTCTGGTGTGTCTGCCATCTGTCGTTTCTGACCATTAGATCTACATCTAACGATTTTGAGGTAAGTTGTTGCCTTTTCTCACCAACATCCCACTTGTCTACCAATTTGCAGAAAACCCCATAATTAGTATCTTAAAACCAACCACATCCCTCCCTGACCTCACCAAAACAGCCCAAGGAATATATTCTAATTGAAACATAATATATCTCTAGTGACATATGTATATCAAAATTAGAGTGTTTTGTACCAAGTTTGTGAATAAGTATTATTCTAATTGTGATTCGTTGCAACGGACATGAACATTGCTAGTATTTCCAACCATGCATTTCTTTTCCTAGTATTCCATAATTTCGAGTTTTCCATCAAGATATTAGTCACTCATGGTTGATATTTACTTTCAATCATGTACACATATGCACTATGTAACTAGCCTTGCTTATTGGCTTCCAAAGCTTAACTTTCACTCCTACTTACAATATGTAGAGTATTTAACAAAAAACTACCACTTTCAACCAGCCTAGGAGGAATCTATTGTACAAAAATAGCAAAAACATACCCAAAATTTCTTAATCCACGCCAAAAACTACCTAGTACTCCTACCGATTAGGTTCGTTTTAACCCATTTATGACAGGGTTGGCCCACTTGTCCGTGCTGACGAGGCAGCTTAAACCAACACATTTTGTTGGACCATTGACACGAGGGACCCACATCTGTTATTCCCCCTCAAATCATTATTTTTCCTGAACATTACTTCAAACAGTACTGATGCGTGTTCGTCGGTGGCGCCGGTGATGAGCGAGTTGGCCGCCGCTCCGCCGGACGGGCCGGACGCCGCGCTGGCCTCCGCACGGGTTGGCAGGCTGGCCCGAGCGTGACTCACGAGCGAGCAAGCCGCCGCGCTGGCCTTCGCTCGAGCCTGATGGCTGGCCTTAGCGCGGCGCGCGCGAGCAAGCCGCCGCGCTGCCTTGCCAATTTAGCTAGCAAACCTTGCAGACAAGCAGCTGGACGGAGCTATCTTGGCTAGCTTGCGGCCGCGAGCGCCGGACGGAGCTGGCATCCGGGCTGCCGCAACATGGGCTCTGCACCGCCGGTGGTTTTGACCTCGCCTTCTGCCGGCGGCGGTAGCTGCGTCCCATGGCCGAGGATGACTAGGTGGACGGCCGGAGGTAGGAGGTCACTCGAGGATTTTTGTTGCTAAGAGGAGTACAATGGTTGATAAGGTAGTCTTATCTTAAGTCTGCCACGTATGCAAGTGGTAGTAGTTTCTTGGCATTTTAGTGGTTTCTTGCATTATTAGAGCAAGTACAATAGAGCTGAGTCAGCGGGCTATAAGAAATAAACTACTACTACATGTTGGCTATAAGATGGGATGTAGATGACATGGCACTGGCTTATAGCCAGCAGCTGGCTATACTATTAACCATGCTCTTAGGGGTTTCTTGTAAGGAACAATGTACGTACTACTAGCGACAAAAGGCGATTCTAGTGGTCGCGGGAGTGTATACCTCGTTTTGTGGGTTCGATCCAGGCCGAACGCACGGCGGCCTTTTTTTTAAATAGTATACTATCTAGATACATTGCAGAAATGGATGTATCTAGAACTAAAATACTTCTAGATACATCTAGATACGGCAAGTAATTTGGAACGGAGGGAGTACTACACTTCGCTGCGAGCCAATATTTTACATGGGTAGTTTGAGTTTTGAAGTCAAACGGACGTGTGGCCCCACAATCTGGGTGCACTGGAGTCTGGACAGCCTAGCCACGTGAACGGGTTTTCCTTCCCAGCATCCCGTGGCTCGCGTGCTTGCCCTAGCCGCACCTCGCTTGCAGTTTCCAGCTAGTAGCATATTTAAACTAGCGCCTCCCAATTAAGCCCGAGGAGCCGGAAAAGCCTGGCGGGGCATTGGGAACTGTGCAATATGGCTTTGTACATAAAGTGCTCTACTACTACTCTGTAGCTTGTGGCATTGCATCATTGCATGCATGGACTTCACTCCATTATCGGCTCTACTATAAAAGAAATTCCTCTTGACGTGTTTTTTTGAAATGGAGGCAAAAGCTTTGCTTCATCTCATTCATAAAGAAGGAACTACTAACAAAGTTCGACGAGATCCATTACACCTCCACAAATGGAAGCGAAAAGTCTAGTCTCACTGTATCAAATAACTCAAATGTTCTGCCCCCGCAGTAACCGTCGCTGATAAACAGGCTGCTAGTGTGTGCGTGAGAGGAGTGGCTGAGTAGGCTAGCTACGTGAGAGGAGCAGCTGAATAGAGCACCGAGAGTACCCACTAGGTCACTACGCAGGTGTACTTCCCCTGCATTGATAGTACAACGATGGTTCTAGAGAACAGTAGTACCCTCCACTTCCAACTATAGCTCCTTAGCCCTGAGATTCAAGAGTTCAAAACTGGTGCACTATACAAGACTAGACTAGAAGTACAGTACTCCCTCCTTTCCGGTTTATAGGGCTCATCTCAAAATTTTAGTTTTTCCATTTTATAAGGCTCAATTTGGTTGTTTCCCATCACATCTTCAGATTCCAAGGTGCATTAAATCATTGCATGCAAGTATTAAGAGAAAATTGACCAATTAATGTAATTTATGCATGCATGCATTGCAATTAATGCATTTGTAAACATACTTTTTTGAGGAAAACAAGAGCATTAATTGGGTGCTTTTTTGAGGAGTAGTTGAGAAAAGTAGTACTAGTACTGCTACAGTACGAGTACGTACTCCTCCCTCACATAATGTAAGACGTTTTTTGACACTAGTTGGCGTGTACAAAAAATGGCAAAAACATACCCAAAATTTCTTAATCCACGCCAAAAACTACTACCTAGTGCCAAAAATTTCTTACTAGTGCTATTATTTATAGTATAATGCAATCCCATAACGTTCCATAATGCTAGTACTAGTACTCCATGGTACCAAAAGCTACTACCTAGTGCCAAAAATTTCTTACTAGTGCTATTATTTACTACTCCCTCCGTCTAGGTGTGTAAGTCACCTTACGAAAACCAAATAATCCCAAAACACTTAGGCACGGTACATTAACTCCTCGTTTCTTGTTTTGCGACATATCAACCAATAAGAGATGTGGGTCGTGCATGTTTTCAATGACTTGAGACTACCAAACATGACATGCAGTGGTTAGTTCATTGCATGCATGCTATTAATTAGCAAAAAAGACATTAAGTTTTCTCGTTTTCCTCTCCACCTTGGTTGCGGTGCACAACGTAAGATGACTTACACACCTAGACGGAGGGAGTAGTGCTATTATTTAGAGTAGTAAATAATTGCCTCACCCCTTCGCTGAGGAACGATCTACAGTTGGAAGGGACGAGGCCCTGCGGTTACTACGCTCTTATCTCCTCCTCGCCAGTTCCCCTCCCCCCGAAGAGAAGGCAGTTCGTTGCTGCTCCCATGGATTCGCCAGGCGGTTCTCCTCCTCGTCGGGGCTGGGAGACCTTGAACGATGATTCTTTGGGAGAAATCACACGCCGCTCCGACGTCCTCACCGCCGCAAGACTCGGTGCTTCCTGCACCAACTTTTTCAAGACGCTGCTTAAACAAGCTTGGGAAAAGGCCATGCTTGTTGGTCTTCCATGCGTCCTTGAGGAGAAGGTTCTTCTATGGAACAATTCTTCGAACAGTCCACCGCTCCCTGGCCATGGTTGCACGTTGACTCTGCTAGAGTTGACGACGTTGAGAGGTAGTCGGATTTTGTCCGATGAGCAGGTCAGTAATGGAGTTTGATCATGTAGTACTTAGTTATTCCATTTCCATCTCATAATTTCTCCGCTGCCCACCGTCTTATATATAGGTCTGGGTCGGTGCCAACGAAGATTGGCTTGCATACCTCTGGCCGGATACCACCATGATTTTGCACAACATCCACAGCAGTGCGGCCGTTCCGGTAGACCCCTTCTCCACCATTGGGATCGGCCTTCCGGACTGGCTGGGCAAGAATATGTATGATGATGCCTACATGAGATTGAAGAAGATAGAAATTGCGGACCCGCCGACAAAGCGACGCGGCTACGACGATTACTATCTCATCGTGGTGTTCGACATAAGGATTGTCATCAATGCAGGAGGCAGTAACAACAGAGGCTGGCGCATGTTGGCGGCGGCAGATTTGTACCCCTACACATTCGAAGACACCGTGCGCCATCTAGGCCGCATCTTCGCGGTGACAAGTCAGGAGACTTGTTTCATCTGGTTGACATCCTACGGTACGGGAGATTACAAACGGAATGCACAAACCATCATTTGCATCCCTAACGGTACTCCATTATTTTGCAGGGACCAGTCATCCCCCGATCCAAATAAGATCGCCGATCCTGGATGTGCATTTGCATCCGCGATTCGGTCTAACCTGGAACCTTGTAGCTGACTTTGGCATATTGGGATCAACTATCTTAGCAGTCGTTACCCATGGTACCACTGATGTGCAACATGGTCACATAATCTACCACGATCGGACCGTCACCATCTACCCAGGTATTCCATTTTTGAACCCTCTCGCCTTCTCTTTCATTGTTGTACTAGTAGTATACTTTGTAGTACTAGTAGGAGTACTTTTTACCCTGGAGGACGCGTATAGCTAGCTAGGCCCTTGAATACTTGAACCCACTAGCTGCCACCATTTTTGTTTTTCCATGTCTTACTATCTCATCCATGTAGCCAAGAGTGGCTATATATATTAAGCCAGTTATTTTACTTCCTCTATACCGGAGTAGTACTATTTGCTGCACAGTATTACTGACCGCCACATTTGAGCACAACATTATTATGCATGGACCTTGACTATGTACGTCACCATGTGTCCAGATCTGGGATGCCGCGTGTACCAGATGAACGGCACCGAGTTCGACCCCCGTGATGCTACGTGGGTGCCGAGGAACACTCTTGGAGAGTACTCGCTTTTCATCGGGGACAGCTACCCCATTGTGAAGCGGATGCCACCTTCCATGCACGACACGGAAGGCCTGCCGTTCATGAAGCATGGTTGTGTCTTCAGTGCACACCGCCGGATGAACGACATGCTGGGACACGCTATCCCTGATTTATGCTGCTTCAGCTTGGATGAGTCTCCATCGTGTGGAACCGGACTAGAAAGCTGCGACAATGATTCCCGTTGCCCACTGCTATGGATCGTGCCATCCATGAAGAACACCTAGGACTGGAACCTGGAGGAGGACATGTAGCCCATCTATAACGTGTAAGTGGAGTACGGTAATTGTGAACGGCAGCGCTGTGAATATATGTAGACTAGTCGTGCACAAATTTATCACATGAGTTGGAGATGAACTTGTGTGGCATACTTGCTTTTGTCCTTTAGAATTTATTACTAGTAAATGTGTTATGTCTAGGTGCAACTTGTGTGGTTGTTGCACGGGCTCCAACACGCTCTTTGAGAAAAAAAAGGTGGCACGGTTTTGGATATACCTGACGTGGCGGCATCATACAGTAGCATCGTTCGCTATAGTTGTACTAGTACACTCCTACTAGGACGACAACTCCTATAAAACCTTGCGCTTGGCTCTTTGCCTCTTCGGGAGGTTCAACAGTTCGTACTCGTGTGAACCTTGCACTTGGCTCTTCGCCTCTTCGGAAGGTCCAACAATGATGATACTACAGTACAATATGCTTCTGGCAATCTGACACCGATTGAACTGCTGCACGTCCACCGCGAGGGCGAGGGCGAGGGAGAGGGAGAGGGCGCTGTAGTCAAAACCCTCTCCTCGTCCTGCGAACCACCGCGCGCATGGGCGAGGGAGAGGCGTAGTAAGCAAGCTTCTCCTTGTTCGGCGAGTTGACGGGACACATCAAAGCAATACTAGTACTAGTAGTAGTCCATACTGCGCCCTTTCCAATTAATATGGCTTAATTTGAAACGAGAAAAATACACTGGCGGTCAACGTATGTAACAGTACGCTCTTTACGGTCACTATATATAGTTTTGCGGTGATTATGCGATCACTAGCTCATCGTAGAGCACCGTATTGCACCCTACTGACCGGCCACATAGTCGACGTGGCACTTTGTTGACTGGTTAAATTGTCACCTGGTTTCTGGGTCCCACCTTTCAGTTGGTAGAGCAAAGAAATCAGTTAAACAAAACTTTACGCAGGCGTGACACGAGTCCAACCCTTGCGCGCGAACCGCCCTGGTTGTGTATGTGAGTGCATGCACATGTCCTCCCTCAGTCTTCCAACAAAGAGTGTACTACATGATGTACATCTACACTTCCAATGCATTTAGCCTTTAATCTACTAAATCGATATTGATTGACTAATGCACTAACTTGTGTTGTAGGTATAGGCTACATGTCTATCCTTAATTACAACATGCAACAGCCTTCATTTGACCTTCTTATCTCAATGGTCGCATGCACACATAAGTCTGCTACTTTTGGGCGTTAATTATGCCCTGGTCAATGTGTAAATCTCTAAATGTACAGTCTTTCATGGACGTAGGGAGTAGGTTGAGCACTTGAGCATGAGCATGTGTGTTGCGTCATGTGATGTGTGTCGCATGGGTGCGTGAGTGTTGCGTGTGTCCATGTGTATGTGTGAGTGTTGCATGTTGCATGCATGGGGCTTACTCCCTCCCATTGACATGTTCATATTCAAGCTTCCTCTGTTCCCTCCATATGGTGATACTCCCTCTGTTCCCAAATATAGTACAAAGTTGAGTCATCTATTTTGGAACGGAGGGAGTAGTACGGAGTAAAAGCCTCCCTCTGTTCTCGAATATGGAGTATTTTTCTTTCTACAGATTTCAACAAGTGACTAGGTACGGAGCAAAATGAGTGAAGTGAGCGTAGAGGCATAGGGATACTGTAGAAAGGAAGTCCTCGCGATCCATTTATTCCCCATCTCGGTCAGAGAGAACTATTCAACTAGTCTTCGCAGTGAAGTGACAATACACGCTGCAGCAGATGGGACACGTAATTAATAAGCTGAACCAGCGTGTTGGTGTTACTAAATCAGCCTTACCCAGTACTGCCATCATGTTTGCCAGTAGAGCACGCTTCCGCAAATACGCCTACGCACCTCTGTCCTCCATTAACTGACATATGGGCCCTGTTGTGGTAGACCCACATGTCATCGGTGTAACTATTTACACTCCGAAGGACGGTATATCCTGGTAGTAGTACTAGTAGAATTGAGATTGAATGCACTTTCTTCCCCGTCTTCCACTCTTCTTCCTTCTCTCTTCCCCGTCGTCGGCAGCAAACCATTTACCCCCGCTCACTGCTCGCCCGCCCGCGCCATCTTCCTTGGTAGCTCGCGCGTACCATATCCCCCCGCTCACTGCTCGGCCACACGAGGAGAATCTTCTTCGCTCGCCCGCCCGAATCCACTTCCCCGCTGGCTCGTAGGCACCAAAAAACCCAATGGCAGAACTGACTGACACGCAGAGCCGCGATTGGAATTCCCTCCCCGATGTTCTCTTGGAGCAGATCTGTAGTCGTATGGACCTACTCAGCACCGTCCGTTTGGCCGCATGCTCAGTGTCTTTGTACCGTCTACTCGTCTGCAACCGGCCGGCTCTTTTCAAGACACCCTGCTTGCTGATGCCCGATCCTCGCAGGTGGCCCAGACACCGACTTGACAATCCTACGGAGGTTGCCGTGGTGCCCCTCGACATGCTACCACTACCCGTCCACCTGCCCTTCATGCGCGGCCACTACTGGGCGGGCATGAAGGCCAACTGGGTCGTCCTCATCCACCAATTTGGTAGTCCATGGCGTCTCGTGGATATCTACACCCAGCGAGAGATCACCCTTCCATCTTTGGATACCGCCGCCATCGAGCCTCACGGCCCGCCGGACACTCCTGCCTACTACGCACGAGACGCGTCAAGCTTTTGGCTTGACCTCTATTTGCAGAAAGTTGTAATCTACGAAGTGCCCACACCATCAGAAGACTACATGGATTACAAGCTCATTGCCTTGTTCAACAAGGGATTAGTCTATCTGGAATCCGGTCACCATACATGGTTATGGCTCATCATCAATCCTATTGAGGAAACATTTCTGTCTGATGCTATAGTGCACGATGGCATCGTTTACGCGGTCGACGCACAGATTGGCTACCTATACTGGTGGAATCTATCGTCGTGTAATTGTTCTATCTCATCTCATCTTTACCTTATGAATACGACTGCCTGTTCATTTGTTACAAATTTAGAATGCATAGCATGTCTATAACCACATCATTGCTATATGTTCCTCTCATTTCCTAGATTTTTATGACCACACATGTTATTGTTAGAGTTGATATGAGAACAATTGGCATCTAATGATTGTTAGAATACATATTATGAGCATAACATCATGATTGCTATATGTTACTCTCGTTTACAAGATTTTTATAACAACGCATGTTATTGCTTAGAGTTGATACGAGAACAGTAGTAGTAAGTGCTATGGTAGAATATGAGTAGGCGATGTCATAGCTGTTTTCCTCTCATTGTTACATGATGTTTGAACCATGACATATTGCTAGAATATGAAAGCCATTGGCTTATTTTTTTAACTTGTGGTATGATTATGACCACGGCATTGCAATTCTCTGTCTATGATATGTGTCACTGTTATAATAATCTTAATTCCACACATACTCTGAACATGATTGTTTATTTTTGTCCTTTTGGTCTCCAATTTGAATTGTTGCAACAGACGCAGCGCTGGCCTTCATGATTCCAGGACCTGGAATCATACCAGCCGATGGGTGGTGGTTTATCGCTCGTTCAGCTGACGGCGGTCATTTGATGCTCATTCGCACGTACCAAATTGACCAAACCATTACATCAACCCACATGCAGTACAATGCATGGGGCGTTCGTGACATTGATGGCTATGGCTGCTTCGTGTTCAAGAAAGATCCCAGCTCCGTTGGGCCAGGTGTATTCAACTGGAGGCGGGTTTACAGCCTCGGCAACCACTCCTTGTTCCTCGGGCTCAATTATCCGATCATCCAACCAATCATCGATCATATCACCGGCAATGATTACTGTGCTATGCAACTTCCATTCGCGAGGGGGGGCTGTCTTTACACATCATACCATAGGTTTCATGAATCACCATATCCAGAGATTCGTCGACACAGCTTGTTGCCAGATAATCTTCAGTGTGTGAAAGGCATCAAGCTTCCATGCGATGGATGGCTTTTGCAAACCCGACATGCGGCGATGTGGTTCATGCCAACAACAAATATGCACAACTTGATTCATGCTGATATCTAGACTGAGCCATGTATTCTGCTGCTGTAGCACGACCCTCTTTTGTTGGATATTATGTATTGTTGTTAGTTTGAAGCACTCCTGTGGTTTGAAGAATAGATACCTTCCTGGGATCAAGTGCATCCTAACTCACCTGTGTAGGATGTACTGATAATGATGATGGAGATGCTGTGCAGAAGCCATATATATATATATATATATATATATACATACATACATATATCAGTTAGGCTTCAAGTGCGTACTTGTTAGTTAAACCTATGTATAAATTGTGACACTAAATATGACTAGTAAGTAGTATAGTAGCAGTACTAGTATACGTCGGTCAAATTATTCATCATGTCCACACATTGAATTGACGTGACAACACGATGCGCGTGAGGTGACACAAGAATCCCGACGGCGTGTTCGGGTATTCTGGAATTACCGATGCAAGTCGAAGAAGGATTGGCCCAACTTGAGAAACTTGAGGCCAAAGTGAGTGCTGACAGCGCGAGATTTCAGTCTCTCATCGATGTTCATACCAACCATCGACAGCGAGCACGGCATATGTTACACCCAACCTGAGAAACTTCCAGGTAAGACACCGATCAGCCGTCTACTTGCACAAACATATTCCTTTGTTTATAGCTCTATTTTTCTTTTTACACACAGACCTGATGAAGCAATTACAATTTGATAGTTAATAAAAAGTGAAACAAGTGACTGCAACATGCCAAAGATGTTATGAAAATGCCAACTAGGTACACTAAAACCTGTATTCCACAATACTGCAGGTATCACACTGAGTGGCCGGAAGCATTTCTTCCAGCACAATTCCAGGGCGTTCAAAAGGGGCGCGTGGACGCGTCGCAAGATACAGTCGGAGTGCGGCATGCACGCAATGTGGCACAAGACCGGCAATACCTTGCCGATGATGGTCAACGGCCGGCAGACGGGCAACAAAAAAGGTTCTGGTGCTGCACACCAACAAGAACTTCGACCAGCAGAGGACCAACTAGGTGATGCATCAGTACCACCTCGGGGACCTGGAGCAAGAGAAGGAGCGGGAGCTGGTCCTCTGCAAGATTTTCTACCAGACGAACACTAGGGCCAGGAGTAAAAAGATTATAAGTTAGTTTGGTATTGGTAGTTGTACTACCTTGTCGTCCGCAAGTTGGTATTGTTGTTAACGATCTTTTGGTATGAACTTGCATTTGCTTCCAACCATCATGCCGAGGGTCGACGTGGATATAAAGTTGAATCAGTTTTTTCGAAACGAATTTTCAGGCACCTGATTTTTATTTGATGGGTAGCATAAGCACCCGCCGTTCGAATTCCCAGTTCTCCAATTTTTTCGAAACAAGTGCATGCACTTATTATCACGATAAAAAACAATATCCGTGCTGCATCCCAGTTATCAGTCTGTGCTTGCAGAATTCTCTCGTTTATTGAGCACGTATATTGTTTTTTCAGGTTGAGCAAGTTTCAACTGGGCTGTAGATTGCCAGGGTTGTTTTTTTTAACAGGCCCAGCCCATGACGACAACGGGGCACAAAGATCCAGCAGGTATCTACTGGCCTCTGGCCCGCCAGCTTTAGTTATATTTTGTCTTACAACATCCGCAGGCAGTTTTTTTTACTGAATCAAACACACAACCCAGTTCTATTTTCCTCTTGAAACGCATGTCCTACATCCATTTTCTAAGCTCTACCTATAGTTTTACTAGTTTGTATACATGTATCATTGTATTGAAAACACATAAAATTCCCTTTTCATATTTACATCCTTATTTTTGTTGTTTTTTTCCCACCCAGCGCTGATTTTTTTACCACTGGTTTTCCCTTAAACCAACTAAATTTGTCCCACGTCTTATTTTCTTACAAAAACAAAACGATTTTTTTGGCAAATCAATATGTTCTTAAAAAATGTTTATCATTTCGGGATTACAACAGTTCAGACTCCACCGAAATATGCAAAATAAGGTTGGACTTTTTGACTGTGGTCCTAGGCAGAAAATGGGCTGTAATAAATTACTTAAGAATTAGCAAATGGGCTGCAAATTATAAAAAAATAGCAAATGGGCTTTATGTTGTCTGCTAACGGCGCTGACTTGTGGGCCTTCTAAGTTCATTCGTACACAAGGTTTCTCAAAAAAGAAACTTAGTCAACAATCGACTCTACCAGCGTCAGACCGTTAGTGTCAATCTAACGACAATCGTGCTTCTTCAGTCTCTGATCCTCCTGCCCCAGCCGCCCAAACCAGCGCCGTCGGAACCGCCTGCTCCCGCCTCCTGTGGCCGGCAGTGCTGCCGGGAAGGCCTCACGGCCCCATCATACTCGCATCCCTGGCCTGTCTATCCCTCTATCGTGCCGCCAAGATTGCTTCCAAGCTCTCCACCAAGGGTCATCTCATGAAGAATGTACTTGGAAGCATTCAAAAGGGGGTAAGCACTCGTAGACAATTGGCAAACTATTGTGAACATCACACGTTTGTCTCTTGTGTTGAACCCCAAAAGGTATATGAAGCACTCGAAGATCCGGATTGGCTTAATGCCATGCATGAAGAACTCAACAACTTCGAGTACAACAAGGTGTGGAGGTTGGTGCCAAGGCCAACGGGGAACCACAATGTCATTGGGACCAAGTGGATTTTCAAGAACAAGAAAGATGCTCATGGGACCATCATTCGCAACAAGGCAAGATTGGTGGCACGAGGCTACTCCCAAGTCGAGGGCATCGACTACGGTGAAACCTTTGCTCCCGTTGCTCGTCTTGAATCCATTCGTTTGTTGATTGCTTATGCTTCTCATCACAACTTTAAGTTGCAACAAATGGATGTGAAGAGTGCTTTTCTTAATGGTCCTATTAATGAGTTGGTTTACGTCAAACAACCCCCCGGGTTCGAGGATCCCTACTTTCCCGATCATGTGTATCAACTCGATAAGGCACTCTATGGTCTTAAACAAGCCCCACGTGCGTGGTATTACCACCTTACCGAGTTGCTACAAGATCGCGGGTTTGAAGTTGGGCTAATCGATCCGACTCTGTTTACTAAGAAGGTCAAAGGGGAGTTGTTTGTGTGCCAACTATATGTTGATGACATCATCTTTGGTTCCCCTAACAAAGCTTTCAATGATGAATTTGCCGCACTAATGACCTCAAAGTTCAAGATGTCTTCCATGGGAGAGTTGGAGTTCTTTCTAGGTTTCGAAGTGAAGCAAAGAAGAGAAGGTACCTTCATCAACCAAGCCAAATACACTCAAGACATGCTCAAGAGATTCAAGCTAAGCGATGTCAAGCCGGCTTCCACTCCAATGCCTACAAAGTGCCAACTTGACATTGATCCCAATGGTAAAGTGGTGGATCAAAAGATATATCGCTCCATGATTGGATCCTTGCTTTACCTTTGTGCATCTAGACCGGATATCATGTTGAGTGTGGGAATTTGTGCACGGTTTCAAGACGCACCTAAGGAAAGCCACTTTGTAGCCGTCAAGCGAATCTTTTGATATTTGGCTCATACCCCAAACTTTGGCTTATGGTACCCAAGAGGAGCAAACTTCAAGCTTGTAGGATATTCAGATTCCGATTGGGCGGGAGACATAGGAAGTCCACTTCCGGAGGGTGCCAATTCCTTTGTTGCTCTTTGGTAAGTTGGTCTTCTAAAAAGCAAAGTTGTGTGTCTCTCTCGTCCACCGAAGTGGAGTATGTAGCGGCCGGTAGTTGTTGTGCACAACTCTTATGGATGAGGCAAACCTTAAAGGATTACGGTGTCATTTGTGACAAAGTGCCTCTTTGGTGTGATAATGAAAGTGCCATCAAGATTTCCCTCAACCCGGTGCAACACTTCAAGACAAAGCATATTGAGATTCGATATCACTTCATCCGGGATCACATTAGGCGAGGGGAGATCGAGCTCAACTACGTCAACACTCATGATAACCTTGCAGATATCTTCACGAAGCCCTTGGATGAAGCAAGATTTCGCGAGTTAAGGCATGAGCTAAATATCATTGATTCAAGCAATGTTGCTTGAACCCTTGCACACCTCACCATACTCAACTTGTTATCTTGTTTAGGTGTAGGCATGGACATAGGGGGAGTGTTGTTCTCTCAATGAACTCTCCCTCCCCCAATTATGCATAAATTGATCAAGTCTTTCACATTAGCCATTGTTGATGGTACTTGTGCTTCAAAGATGAGTTTTGGTCATGGGCCCAAGGATAATTCTTCGCGGTGCCATACCAATTGACTCAAACATAGGTGGCCTTGGCCATCGCCCTCTCTTAGAGACGTGTGTGTTTTTCTTGTTCTCCTTGAGTGTGTGTTGGTCTCGTTTCTGTTTTTGTTGTTTTCTTGTTGAGCTTAGTCGTGTCATTTAGTTGTCGTGGTGTGCTGGGCGGTACTGCCGCTGGTGGTGTGCGGTACTACTGCTTAAGCGGTACTACCGCCCCCAGCGCGGTACTACTGCTGCGGGGCGGGACCAAGGGGTTATGTCGGGGCAGGGGGAGGTTTCTTCTCCCCCATACCCATTCGCCTCGCCCCCTCGTTCCTTTTCCTCTCTCCAGCAACGCACCGCTGCGGGAGGGCTCTGGCGGATCTTCTTCTCCGGGGCATTCCTCTCCATTTCCTTCGGTGGAGTGATCCCCACCTCGTTCTCTTGCCATGGATGCCGGTATTGCCCCCCGTTCTCTCTCTCCTTTTGTCTCTTTTTCAGATCTTGTGTTTTAGGGGCAATGATAGTTGCATCTCTAGATTTTTGGCTAAATCTAGGCTTGAGTAGGTTGGAGAAGGCAACTAGACTTTCTGGATTAGAGTTTGGTAGGTATATGTTTGAATTTGACAAGCCGGTAGTGCCGGATCTGACCGCGGTAGTAGGGAACTGCTGTTTCCCCGCCTCGAGTGGTACTACCGCTCCCTGTGGAGCGGTACTACCGCTGCCTGCCAAGCTCCATCATATCCCTACCATACGTTGATCCTTTTGTTGTGATTGTTGGCTTATGCTCGTTCTTTCTGGTTGTTCTGCGTGTTCTTGTGTTTGGTTCCACGTGATGAACATCCTGAGGCTCCAGCTCGCCGTATCAACCCCAATCGTGCCACGTCGAAGCGCTATCGCACTTCTGAGTCAGAAATTGGTTCCTCTAGTGCTCCACCACCGCCTGCGGGTGCTTCCTCAAGTGCGGCTCCTCCGCCTCAACTCTAGAAGAAGCCTGCCAACAGGCCGAAGCCACAGGGCAAGACTGTGACTGCGATGACTGCCAAGGAGTTTTGGGCTAAGCGTCGTCGTAACCCCTATGAGGATGCCCAGGAACCCAATTTGGTCAACCGCCCGTTCTGGAACCGCTTTCAGTATGCCATCTTCTTTGATGTGATTAAGGCCAAGAAGAACCTCTTTGTTAATGTTCGCTCCATCAACACCGATGCCATGGAAAAGGATCCAGAGTACTTTGGTGAAGCGCTTCAGATGTGTACCCAGCTGAACATCCTCAGGATCATGCAGTTCAACAAGGATTTCGATGCTGATTTGGTGGCTCAATTTTATGCCACTGTCCATCTTGGGACTGATGCTGAGAGGACTCTGACTTGGATGACCAATGGCAAGCTGCTTTCTATCAAGTGGAAGGCCTTTATGGAGTTACTTCATGTGGAAGATCAAGGGCTTGAGACTCTAGTTGGTTTCCGTCCTCACCGCAATGCCAACTTGACTCACAAGCAAGCTCTGTGGCCCTACTGCACTGTGAAGGTCAACCCTGTGACTGCGAAGGAAACCTATGAGCTGCCTCCCTATCTCGACATCCTTCATTGTGTCTTTCGAGAGACTCTTTTCCCTTGCATCGGGAATCTGGATATGGTCCACTCCTATCTTGTGGATATGCTACTCTTCTGCTAGCGTGAGAAAGAAGCAAACACTGGCGAGTCCCTAGACATCTCTCATGTTATGTGGTCTGAGCTTCTTTCTGCCATTTCTGAGCGCAAGTGCCCGATCTATGGCCCGTTCATCATGCTGCTCATTGAGAAGGCTTGGGAACAAGTCTATCCCAAGGTTGGTTTGGAAACTAGAGATTTGGTGTCTCACGAGATCAAGAGTCTGAGGAAGAAGGACGCTTGGGGCGCCCCCGCTCCCAAAGTTGGGGGTCCATCCACTACAGTTGCCACGGAGACCGAGGGCAAGGCCGAGGCTGAAGCTGATGATGACGATGAGGACTATGAGCCGTCTGGGACAGAGCCCTCTTGGTCCAAGAAGCTCAAGCTTAATATGAAGAAGCTCTTCTGCATGGAGTCACGTGGCCAGTACATGACTCATGTGGCGGAGAAGAAGGCCAGGAAGCGTCACAAGGAGCTCATGCATTAGTTGGGTGCGACCGTGGTCAGTGGTTCGGAGGATCAGATCACTGAGGAAGGGGAATGGATCCAGCAGCATTGCCCGTGGACAGATTCAGACGCCGAGCAGTTCCCGACCGATGACGGAGGTGTAGATGACACCGCAGGGATGTGATGCTCGTGATCCTCAGCTTGTTCTCACCTGGAGCCATCGCCTAGCTCTTTGCCCTTTTGGTGTCTCGATGCCAAAGGGGGAGAGAGGTTTAGGGATTTGTGGTTTTGCCACTGCCGTGCTTTGTGTGTCGTGTTTTGTGTGTTTGTGTTCGCCGTCCATGTTGCTTTGTTTGGTTTTATGCCTGTGAGACCTAAGTCCTAGTCATATGGTGTGATACATATGCTACCTTATTATCTTATCTATGTCTAGCTAGTACTCTGGTATCTTATGAGTTGCTTGTGTACCTTGTTATACATTCCATGCTCTCATATGCTTAGTTTGTTGGACTATAACATATAGGGGGAGTGTTGACCCTGTGCACACATTCAGGGGGAGCCCGTCATATGTTATAGTCCTAAGTATCCTTTCCTTCATATCTTATCCTGGTACAAATCCCTGGTTGTCATCAATCCACCAAAAAGGGGGAGATTGTTGAGGCATATCTCTCTCTATGTGGTTTTGGTGATTGATGACAACGTGTTTGCGGACTAATCGTGTGCTTTGAGATTTGCAGAGAATCATCCTTGGCACGAGACGATTTCTTCCCCTCGGAGTGTCATTAAGACAGTGCAGCTCGTCGTTTCTTTTTCGGTGGACTAGTTGCGTAGAGGGTACCGTACTATCAAGAGGGGGTCCGCTTTGGTATTGCTTGGGTGGAATTAGCACGTACACATCCTCTTTTCTCCTTCGAGCCCTCCCGCTTCTTTGGAGAGTTTTTCTCCCTCCCTGTGGGCTCTTTCTGGTACCCAGCGGCAGTACCGTGGTACCAGTGGTAGTACCGCTTGGGGGTCATAAGCGGTAGTACCGCTCCGCAGCGGTAGTACCGCCAGTGGCCCCTCAGCAGTACTACCGCTGGCTTACCGGGCCCCTGCCACGTCGATTCGAGGAGCTTTCTCTCGTGTCAGGTTTTGCGGTACTTGCTGCGGAAGTAGTGGCGGTAGTACCGCTTCCCAGCGGTAGTACCGCCCCTCCTCCACGGTAGTACTGGTCTAGGTACTTGCCTTTGGCTCCTCCTCGTTGTGCGGTAGTACCACTAGGGTGGAACGGCAGTACCGCTGGCTCAGCGGTAGTACCGCTCTCTGCGGGGCTGAGTGGGGGGTAACGGTTGGATTGTTCCCCCACTATATAAAGGTGTCTTCTTCCCCTTTGTTGACTACCTCTTCCCCCAAGAACTCCATTATTGCTCCAAGCTCCATTTTTTCCCGATCTCTCTCCCTAGCCAATCAAACTTGTTGATTTGCTCGGGATTGGTTGAGAAGGCCCCGATCTACACTTCCACCAAGAGAAATTTGATTCCCCCCACTAATCCCTAGCGGATCTTGTTACTCTTGGGTGTTTGAGCACCCTAGACGGTTGAGGTCACCGTGAAGCCATAGTCCATTGTGGTGAAGCTTCGTGGTGTCATTGGGAGCCTCCAATTAAGTTGTGGAGATTGCCCCAACCTTGTTTGTAAAGGTTCGGTTGCCGCCTCCAAGGGCACCAATAGTGGAATCACGGCATCTCGCATTGTGTGAGGGCGTGAGGAGAATACAGTGGCCCTAGTGGCTTCTTGGGGAGCATTGTGCCTCCACACCGCTCTAACGGAGACGCACTTCCCCTTAAAAGGAAGGAACTTCGGTAACACATCCTCGTCTCCATCGGCTCCACTCTTGGTTATCTCATCCCTTTACTTGTGCAAGCTTTTTGTGTTGTATCTCTTGCTTGCTTGTGTTCTTATCGTTGTTGCATCATATAGGTTGCTCACTTAGTTGCACATCTAGACAACCTACTTTGATGGAAAGTTTAAATTGTTAAAGGAAAGCTAAAAATTGTTAGTTGCCTATTCACCCCCCCTCTAGTCAACTATATCGATCCTTTCACTATTTGTTACCACTTATTTCAGTACTTGCAGAGAATACCTTGCTGAAAACCGCCTGTCATTCCTTCTGCTCCTTGTTGGGTTCGACACTCTTACTTATCGAAAGGACTACGATAGATCCCCTATACTTGTGGGTCATCAAGACTCTTTTCTGGCGCCGTTGCCGGGGAGTGAAGCGCTTTTGGTGAGTGGAATTTGGTAAGGAAAAATTTATATAGTGTGCTGAAATTTACTGTCACTTGTTATTATGGAAAGTAATCCTCTAAGGGGCTTGTTCGGGGTATCTTCACCCCGACCAGTAGAGCAAAGAGTTGCTCCTCAACCTACTAAACCTACTGAAAATGAAAATGTCCACTTTGAAATTCCCTCGGGTATTATAGAAAAACTTCTAGCTAATCCTTTTGCAGGAGATGGAACATTACATCCTACTGAGCACTTAATATATGTGGATGAAGTATGCGGATTATTTAAGCTTGCAGGTGTACCCGACGATGTTATCAAGAAGAAGGCTTTCCCTTTATCTTTGAAGGGAGACGCATTGACATGGTATAGGCTATGTGATGATACTGGATCTTGGGATTATAAGAGATTGAAATTGGAATTTCACCAGAAGTTTTATCCTATGCATCTTGTTCATCGTGATCGCAATTATATATATAATTTCTGGCCTCGCGAAGGAGAAAGCATCGCTCAAGCTTGGGGGAGGCTTAAATCAATGTTATATTCATGCCCCAATCATGAGCTCTCAAAAGAAATAATTCTTCAAAGTTTTTATGCTCGACTTTCTGAAAACAATCGCACCATGCTCGATACTTCTTGTGCTGGCTCTTTTATGATGAAGACTATTGAATTCAAATGGAATTTGTTGGATAGAATTAAACGCAACTCTGAAGATTGGGATCTCGACGAAGGTAAGGAGTCAGGTATGACACCTAAGTTTGATTGTGTTAAATCTTTTATGGATACCGATATTTTCCGTAAGTTTAGCACTAAATATGGACTTGACTCTGAGATAGTAGCTTCTTTCTATGAATCTTTTGCTACTTATGTTGATCTCCCCAAGGAGAAGTGGTTTAAATAGCATCCACCCATATAAGTAAAAGTGGCTGCACCTATTAAACTTGAAGAAAAGATTGTCACTTATAATGATCCTATTGTCCCTACTTCTTATGTTGAGAAACCACCTTTCCCTGTTAGGATAAAGGATCATGCTAAAACTTCAACTGTAGTTCATAAAAGCAATATTAGAACTTATACACCTCCTGAGCAAATTAAAGTTGAACCTAATATTGCTATCGTTAAAGATCTCTTGGCTGATAATATTGATGGGCATGTTATTCAATTCTGCGATGAAACTGCTAGAATTGCTAAACCTTGTGCTAAAGATAAACATAGACCTGTCGTAGGCATGTCTGTTACTTCTGTTAAAATAGGAGATCATTGTTATCATGGCTTATGTGATATGGGTGCTAGTGTTAGTGCAATACCTTATGACTTATACAAAGAAATTATGCATGAGATTGCACCTGCTGAGATAGAAGATATTGATGTTACAATTAAACTTGCTAATAGAGATACTATTTCACCAATGGGAATTGTTAGAGATGTTGAAGTCTTGTGTGGGAAAACTAAATATCCTGCTGATTTTCTTGTTCTTGGTTCCCCACAAGATAGCTTTTGTCCCATTATATTTTGTAGACCTTTCTTGTATACCCTTAATGCTAAGATAGATTGCGAAAAGAATGTTGTTACTATTGGTTTGGGTGATATGATTCATGAGTTTAATTTCTCTAAATTTAGTAAACAACACCGTGAAGAAGAATTGCCTAGTAAGGATGAAATTATTGGTCTTGCTTCTATTGCCGTACCTCCTAGCAATCCTTTAGAGCAATATTTGCTAGACCATGAAAATGATCTGTTTAGGAATGAAAGAAGGGAAATAGATGAAGTGTTCTTTAATTAGGAACCTATTTTGAAACACAATTTGCCTGTTGAAATCTTAGGGGATCCTCCTACACCTAAGGGTGATCCCGTGTTTGAGCTTAAACCATTGCCTGATAATCGTAAATATGCATATCTTGATGAAAAGAAGATATATCCTGTCATTATTAGTGCTAACCTTTCAGAGCATGAAGAAGAAAGATTATTGAAAACTTTGAAGAAGCACCACGCTGCTATTGGATATACTCTTGATGATCTTAAGGGCATTAGTCCCACTCTATGTCAGCATAAAATAAATTTGGAAGAAGATGCCAAACCGGTTCGTGATCATCAACGACGGCTGAATCCTAAGATGAAAGAAGTGGTAAGAAAAGAAATACTAAAGCTTCTGGAAGCAGGTGTAATTTATCCCGTTGCTGATAGCCAGTGGGTAAGTCCTGTTCATTGTGTCCCTAAGAAGGGAGGTGTTACTGTTGTTCCTAATGATAAAGATGCATTGATTCCGCAAAGAATTATTACAGGTTATAGGATGGTAATTGATTTCCACAAATTAAATAAGGCTACTAAGAAAGATCATTACCCCTTACCTTTTATCGATCAAATGCTAGAAAGATTATGCAAACATACACACTATTGCTTTCTAGATGGTTATTCTGGTTTCTCTCAAATACCTGTGTCAGCTAAAGATCAATCAAAGACCACTTTTACATGCCCTTTTGGTACTTTTGCTTATAGACGTATGCCTTTTGGTTTATGTAATGCACCTTCTACCTTTCAAAGATGCATGATGGCTATATTCTCTGACTTTTGTGAAAAGATTTGTGAGGTTTTCATGGACGATTTTTCTGTCTATGCATCCTCTTTTGATGATTTCTTGAGCAATCTTGATCAAGTTTTGCAGAGATGTGAAGAAACTAATCTTGTCTTGAATTGGGAAAAGTGCCACTTTATGGTTAATGAAGGTATTGTTTGGGGCATAAAGTTTCTGAAAGAGGTATTGAAGTTGATAAAGCCATGGTTGATGCTATTGAAAAGATGCCATGTCCCAAGGACATCAAAGGTATAAGAAGTTTCCTAGGTCACGCCGGATTTTATAGGAGGTTCATTAAGGACTTCTCAAAAATTTCTCGGCCTCTGACTAATCTATTACAAAAAGATATACCATTTGTCTTTGATGATGATTGTGTAGAAGCATTTGAAATACTTAAGAAAGCATTGATCTCTGCACCTATTGTTCAGTCACCTGATTGGAATTTACCCTTTGAAATTATGTGTTATGCCAGTGGTTATGCTGTAGGTGTTGTTCTAGGGCAAAGAGTTGATAAGAAATTAAATGTTATCCATTTTGCTAGTAAAACTCTAGACAATGCTCAAAGAAATTATGCTACTACCGAAAAGGAATTCTTAGCAGTTGTATTTGCTTGTGATAAGTTCAGACCTTAAATTGTTGATTCTAAAGTAACTATTCAAACTGATCATGCTGCCATTAAATATCTTATGGACAAGAAAGATGCTAAACCTAGACTTATTAGATGGGTTCTCTTGCTACAAGAATTTGATTTGCATATTGTTGATAGAAAGGGAGCTAAGAACCCCGTTGCAGACAACTTGTCTAGGTTAGAAAATATTCTTGATGACCCACTACCTATTGATGATAGCTTTCCTGATGAACAATTAAATGTTATAAGTACTTCTCGTAGTACTCCATGGTATGCTGATTATGCTAATTACATCGTTGCTAAATTTATACCACCTAGTTTCACATACCAGCAAAAGAAAAAGTTCTTCTATGATTTGAGACATTACTTTTGGGATGACCCACATCTTTATAAAGAAGGAGTAGATGGTGTTCTTAGACGTTGTGTACCTGAGCATGAACAGGAACAGATCCTACGCAAGTGTCACTCCGAAGCTTATGGAGGACACCATGCTGGAGATAGAACTGCACATACGGTATTGCAATCTGGTTTTTATTGGCCTACTCTCTTCAAGGATGCCCGTAAGTTTGTCTTATCTTGTGATGAATGTAAAAGAATTGGTAATATTAGTAGATGTCAAGAAATGCCTATGAATTATTCACTTGTTATTGAACCATTTGATGTTTGGGGATTTGATTATATGGGACCTTTTCCTGCCTCTAACGGATATAGACATATTTTAGTTGATGTTGATTACGTTACTAAGTGGGTAGAAGCTATTCCAACTAGTAGTGCTGATCATAACACCTCTATTAAAATGCTTGAAGAAGTTATTTTTCCGAGGTTTGGAGTCCCTAGATATTTAATGACTGATGGTGGTTCACATTTTATTCATGGTGCTTTACGTAGAATGCTTGCTAAGTATGACGTTAATCATAGAATTGCATCTCCTTATCACCCGCAGTGTAGTGGTCAAGTAGAATTGAGTAATAGAGAACTCAAATTAATTTTGCAAAAGACTGTCAATAGGTCTAGAAAGAATTGGTCCAAGAAACTTGATGATGCATTATGGGCCTATAGAACTGCATATAAAAATCCTATGGGTATGTCTCCGTATAAAATGGTTAATGGAAAAGCATGTCACTTACCTCTCGAACTAGAACATAAGGCATATTGGGCTATTAAAGAGCTCAATTATGATTTCAAACTTGCCGGAGAAAAGAGGTTATTTGATATTAGCTCACTTGATGAATGGAGAACCCAAGCTTATGAAAATGCCAAGTTGTTTGAAGAAAAAGTTAAAAGATGGCATGACAAAAGGATACAAAAGCGTGAGTTTAATGTAGGTGATTATGTATTGCTATACAACTCTCGTTTAAGATTTTTTGCAGGAAAACTTCTCTCTAAATGGGAAGGCCCCTACGTTATCGAGGAGGTCTATCGTTCCGGTGCCATAAAAATTAACAACTTTGAAGGCACAAAGCCGAAGGTGGTGAACGGTCAAAGAATCAAACATTATATCTCAGGTAACCCCATAAATGTTGAAACCAATGTTATTGAAACCGTAACCCCGGAGGAATACATAAGAGACACTTTCTAGAATGTTTTAGACCCCGAAAAGGAATAGGTATGTGGTACGGTAAGTAAACCGACTCCAAAACAATTTTTAAGGCAATATTTCTCCGTTTTGGAATATTTAGAAAAATAGAAAAATAAGTAGCAGTCCGGGAAGGACACGAGGGTGGAGGGCGCGCCCTACCCCCCAGGGTGCGCCCCCTACCTCGTGAGCACCTCCTGTGCTCTCCGGACTCCGTTTTCTTGCACGATACGTATTTCGGTCGGTAAAAATTCATTATATATTCCCCCGAAGGTTTTGACTCTTGTATCACGCAATTATCCTCTGTTTTCGTTTCAAGCTGTTGCTGCTGTAGATTAGATCAACATGTCGTCCCAGGATTCGGAAGGGGAAAGCTATGTGGATGATTACTTAGCAAATCCTAAGGTCTATGGAGATGTGGAGCACGATGGCTGGACTACGGAGGAAGAAGAGGACTATGAACCTAGGGGAAAGGAAGAGACGAGCTCAGATGAAGATGAAGCCCCATTACCTCAACCTGGGGACATGCATGTGGAGTTTAAAAGGTCAAGTCTCCCTGATAGGGTAAAGAAACCAAAGATCGAGTTTATCCCTTTTCGTCTCTTGCAGGAAAATAAGCAGGACCTATGCAAAAAGATATTAACCCTGGAGTGGGAGATTGACGATTTGAGGGGTCAAAATTCTGTCCTCAAGCGTAAATTAAGGGAGAAGTCTATGCCATCAACTAAGTCAACATCACCACCTTATCCATCAACAAAGAAGGAGACATAATCACATGGGTATGGGCACTCCCCTTGGCAACTGCCAAGCTTGGGGGAGGTGCCCCGGTATTGTATCACCATCACATCTCCTATCTTTACCGTTTTTCTTAGTTCGATCCTATTAGTAGTATCTTGATCTAGTAGAATAAAGTTTATGGCATGATCTAGTTTTGAGTTTTTGCTTTATGACCTCTCTATGTAATCGAGTCCGTGAGCTATATAATAAAGATTAGTGTTGAGTCAAGGGCTTGATTGTTTTGCCATGATCTTGAGTGAATAAAAGAAAAGAGAAAAAGAATAAAAAGAAACAAAGAGTTCATATTGATCTTATTGAGAGTAATGACTTCACATAGAAAGAGTATGATGATTAAAAGTTGTTGGGAGTTGGCAAACATAGCTTTGGTCATCGTTGCAATTAATAGGAAGTAATAAATAAAGAGAGGTTTCACATATAAATATATTATCGTTGACATCTTTTATGATTGGGAGCACTCATTAAAATATGACATGCTAAAGAGTTGATGTTGGACAAGGAAGACAACGTAATGGGTTATGTTTTCTTATATCTGAGACAAAGTATATTGTCATGGATCATCCAACATGTTGAGCTTACCTTTCCCCCTCATGCTAGCCAAATTCTCAGCACCAAGTAGAGATACTACTTGTGCCTCCAAAACCCTTAAACCAGTTTTGCCATGAGAGTCCACCATACCTACCTATGGATTGAGTAAGATCCTTCAAGTAAGTTGTCATCGGTGCAAAGCAATAAAAATTGCTCTTTAAATATGTATGATTGATTGGTGTGGGAGCAATAAGCTTTATACGATCTTGTGATGTGGAAGTAATAAAAGCGACGGACTGCATAATAAAGGTTCATATCACAAGTGGCAATATAAAGTGACGTTCTTTCACATTGAGATTTTGTGCATCCAACCATAAAAGCGCATGGCAACCTCTGCTTCCCTCTGCGAAGGGCCTATCTTTTATTATTATCCTCTACCTTATGCAAGAGTCATGGTGATCTTCAAATTTCCTTTTTACATTTTATCCTTTGGCAAGCACAGTATGTTGGAAGGATCCTGATGTATATATCTAATTGGATATAGGGGAGCATGAGTTATTATTGTTGACATTACCCTTGAGGTAAAAGGTTGGGAGGCAAAACTATAAGCCCCTATCTTTCTCTGTGTCTGATTAAAACTCTGTAACCACAAGTATCACGTGAGTGTTAGCAATTATGAAAGACTAAATGATAGTTGAGTATGTGGACTTGCTATTGAGCTCCGATATAGACTCTTTCTGATGTTATGATAAATCGCAATTGCTTCAATGACTGAGATTATAGTTTGTTGGTTCTCAGTAAAGTTTATGATTTGTACTCTGCATTGTGAATGGATTATTACTTGAACATAAGAAATCATATGACAATATCTATATATGTTGTTGTTATGAGAATAATCATGATGCCTTCATGTCCGTATTTTATTTTTGTCGACACCTCTACCTCTAAACATGAGGACATATTTATCGTTATCGGCTTTCGCTTGAGGACAAGCGAGGTCTAAGCTTGGGGGAGTTGATACGTCCATTTTGCATCATGCTTTTATATCGATATTTATTGCATTTTAGGTTGTTATTACACATTATGTCACAATACTTATGCCTATTCTCTCTTATTTTACAAGGTTTACATAAGGAGGGAGAATGCCGGCAGCAGGAATTCTGGGCTGGAAAAGGAGCAAATATTAGAGACCTATTATGCACAACTCCAAAAGTCCTGAAACTCCACGAAAGTCATTTTTGGAAAATATAATAAATATTGAGCGGAAGAAGCACACCAGAGGGGGACCCACCTGGTCACGAGGGTGGGGGGCGCGCACTATCCCCCAGGGCGCGCCCCCTACCTCGTGGGCCCCTTGTTGGCTCTCCGATGGCCATCTTCTGCTATAAGAGGTCCTTCATCGAGGAAAAAATAATAAGCAACCTTTTGGGACGAAACTCCGCCGCCACGAGGCGGAACCTTGGTGGAACCAATCTAGGGCTCCGGCAAAGCTGTTCTGCCGGGGACACTTCCCTCCGGAAGGGGGAAATCATCGCCATCGTCATCACCAATGCTCCTCTCATCAGGAGAGGGCAATCTCCATCAACATCTTCACCAGCACCATCTCCTCTCAAAACCCTAGTTCATCTCTTGTATCCAATTCTTGTCTCCAAGTCCGGGATTGGTACTAGTAGGTTGCTAGTAGTGTTGATTACTCCTTGTAGTTGATGCTAGTTGGTTTATTTGGTGGAAGATCATATGTTCAGATCCTATATGCATATTAATACCCCTCTGATTATGAACATGAATATGCTTTGTGAGTAGTTACGTTTGTTCCTGAGGACATGGGAGAAGTCTTGCTATTAGTAGTCATGTGAATTTGGTATTCGTTCGATATTTTGATGAGATGTATGTTGTCTAGCCTCTAGTGGTGTTATGTGAACGTCGACTACATAACACTTCACCATTATTTGGGCCTAGAGGAAGGCATTGGGAAGTAATAAGTAGATGATGGGTTGCTAGAGTGACAGAAGCTTAAACCCTAGTTTATGCGTTGCTTCGTAAGGGGCTGATTTGGATCCATATGTTTCATGCTATGGTTAGGTTTACCTTAATACTTTTGTTGTAGTTGCGGATGCTTGCAATAGAGGTTAATCATAAGTGGGATGCTTGTTCAAGTAAGAACAACACCCAAGCACCGGTCCACCCACATATCAAATTATCAAAGTACCAAACGTGAATCATATGAACGTGATGAAAACTAGCTTGACGATATTCCCATGTGTCCTCGGGAGCGCTTTTCCTATTATAAGAGTTTGTCCAGGCTTGTCCTTTTCTACAAAAGGATTGGGCCACCTTGCTGCACTTTATTTGCTTTTGTTACTTGTTGCTCGTTACAAATTATCCTATCACAAAACTATCTGTTACCACTTATTTCAGTACTTGCAGAGAATACCTTGCTGAAAACCGCTTGTCATTTACTTCTGCTCCTCGTTGGGTTCGACACTCTTACTTATCGAAAGGACTACGATAGATCCCCTATACTTGTGGGTCATCAATTTCCAATCAGTAATATGTCATCCACATATAATATCAGAAATGCTACAAAGCTCCCACTCACTTTCTTGTAAATACAGGCTTCTCCAAAAGTCTGTATAAAACCAAATGCTTTGTTCACACTATCAAAACATTTATTCCAACTCCGAGAGGCTTGCACCAGTCCATAAATGGATCGCTAGAGCTTGCACACTTTGTTAGCTCCTTTTGGATCGACAAAACCTTCCGGTTGCATCATATACAACTCTTCTTCCAGAAATCCATTCAGGAATGCAGTTTTTACATCCATTTGCCAAATTCCATAATCATAAAATGCGGCAATTGCTAACATGATTCGAACAGACTTAAGCATTGCTACGGGTGAGAAGGTCTCATCGTAGTCAATCCCTTGAACTTGCCGAAAACCTTTTGCGACAAGTCGAGCTTTGTAGACAGTAATATTACCGTCAGCGTCAGTCTTCTTCTTGAAGATCCATTTATTCTCAATTGCTTGCCAATCATTGGGAAAGTCAACCAAAGTCCATACTTTGTTCTCATACATGGATCCCATCTCAGATTTCATGGCTTCAAGCCATTTTGCGGAATCTGGGCTCACCATCGCTTCTTCATAGTTCGTAGGTTCATCATGATCTAGTAGCATGACTTCCAGAACAGGATTACCGCACCACTCTGGCGTGGATCTTACTCTGGTTGATCTACGAGGTTCAGTAGTATCTTGTTCTGAAGTTTCATGATCATTATCATTAGCTTCCTCACTAATTGGTGTAGGTGTCACAGAAACCGGTTTCTGTGATGTACTACTTTCCAATAAGGGAGCAGGTACAGTTACCTCATGAAGTTCTACTTTCCTCCCACTTACTTCTTGCGAGAGAAACTCCTTCTCTAGAAAGATTCCAAATTTAGCAACAAAAGTCTTGCCTACGGATCTGTGATAGAAGGTGTACCCAACAGTCTCTTTTGGGTATCCTATGAAGACACATTTTTCTGATTTGGGTTCGAGCTTATCAGGTTGAAGCTTTTTCACATAAGCATCGCAGCCCCAAACTTTAAGAAACGACAACTTTGGTTTCTTGCCAAACCATAGTTCATAAGGCGTCGTCTCAACGGATTTCGATGGTGTCCTATTTAACGTGAATGCGGCCGTCTCTAAAGCATATCCCCAAAACGATAGCGGTAAATCAGTAAGAGACATCAGAGATTGCACCATATCTAGTAAAGTATGATTACGACGTTCAGACACACCATTTCGCTGTGGTGTTCCGGGTGGTGTGAGTTGCGGAACTATTCCGCATTGTTTCAAATGAAGACCAAACTTGTAACTCAAATATTCTCCTCCACGATCAGATCGTAGAAATTTTATTTTCTTGTTACGATGATTTTCAACTTCACTCTGAAATTCTTTGAACTTTTCAAATGTTTCAGACTTATGTTTCATTAAGTAGATATACCCATATCTGCTTAAATCATCTGTGAAGGTGAGAAAATAACGATACCCGCCGCGAGCCTCAACATTCATCGGACCACATACATCTGTATGTATGATTTCCAACAAACCTGTTGCTTGCTCCATAGTCTTGGAGAATGGCGTTTTAATCATCTTGCCCATGAGGCATGGTTCGCAAGTACCAAGTGATTCATAATCAAGTGGTTCCAAAAGTCCATCAGTATGGAGTTTCTTCATGCGCTTTACACCGATATGACCTAAACGGCAGTGCCACAAATAAGTTGCACTATCATTATCAACTCTGCATCTTTTGGCATCAATATTATGAATATGTGTATCACTACTATCGAGATTCAACAAAAATAGACCACTCTTCAAGGGTGCATGACCATAAAAGATATTACTCATATAAATAGAACAACCATTATTCTCTGGTTTAAATGAATAACCGTCTCGCATCAAACAAGATCCAGATATAATGTTCATGCTCAACACTGGCACCAAATAACAATTATTTAGGTCTAAAACTAATCCCGAAGGTAGATGTAGAGGTAGCGTGCCGACCGCGATCACATCGACTTTGGAACCATTTCCCACGCGCATCGTCACCTCGTCCTTAGCCAATCTTCTCTTAATCCGTAGTCCCTATTTCGAGTTGCAAATATTAGCAACAGAACCAGTATCAAATACACAGGTGCTACTGCGAGCATTAGTAAGGTACACATCAATAACATGTATATCACATATACCTTTGTTCACCTTGCCATCCTTCTTATCCGCCAAATACTTGGGGTAGTTCCGCTTCCAGTGACCAGTCTGTTTGCAGTAGAAGCACCCAGTCTCAGGCTTAGGTCCAGACTTGGGTTTCTTCTCCTGAGCAGCAACTTGTTTGTTGTTCTTCTTGAAGTTCCCCTTCTTCTTCCCTTTGCCCTTTTTCTTGAAACTGGTGGTCTTGTTGACCATCAACACTTGATGCTCCTTCTTGATTTGTACCTCCGCAACCTTTAGCATTGCGAAGAGCTCGGGAATTGTCTTATCCATCCCTTGCATGTTATAGTTCATCACGAAGCTCTTGTAGCTTGGTGGCAGTGATTGAAGAATTCTGTCAATGACGCTATCATCTGGAAGATTAACTCCCAGTTGAATCAAGTGATTGTTATACCTAGACATTTTGAGTATATGCTCACTGACAGAACTATTCTCCTCCATCTTACAGTTGTAGAACTTATTGGAGACTTCATATCTCTCAATCCGGGCATTTGCTTGAAATATTAACTTCAACTCCTGGAACATCTCATATGCTCCATGACGTTCAAAACGTCGTTGAAGTCCCGGTTCTAAGCCGTAAAGTATGGCACACTGAACTATCGAGTAGTCATCAGCTTTGCTCTGCCAGACGTTCATAACATTTCGTGTTGCTCCTGCAGCAGGTCTGGCACCTAGCGGTGCTTCCAGGACGTAATTCTTCTGTGCAGCAATGAGGATAATCCTCAAGTTACGGATCCAGTCCGTGTAATTGCTACCATCATCTTTCAACTTTGCTTTCTCAAAGAATGCATTAAAATTCAACAGAACAATAGCACGGGCCATCTATCTACAATCAACATAGACAAGCAAGATACTATTAGGTACTAAGTTCATGATAAATTTAAGTTCAATTACTTAAGAACTCCCACTTATATAGACATCCCTCTAATCCTCTAAGTGATAATGTGATCCATATCAACTAAACCATGTCCGATCATCACGTGAGATGGAGTAGTTTCAATGGTGAACATCATTATGTTGATCATATCTACTATATGATTCATGCTCGACCTTTCGGTCTCCGTGTTCTGAGGCCATATATGTTATATGCTAGGCTCATCAAGTTTAACCTGAGTATTCCGCGTGTGCAACTGTTTTGCACCCGTTGTATTTGAACGTAGAGCCTATCACACCCAATCATCACGTGGTGTCTCAGCACGAAGAACTTTCGCAATGGTGCATACTCAGGGAGAACACTTATACTTTGATAACTTAGTGAGGGGTCATCTTATAATGCTACCGTCAAGCAAAGCAAGATAAGACGCATAAAAGATAAACATCACATGCAATCAATATAAGTGATATGATATGGCCATCATCATCTTGTGCTTGTGATCTCCATCTCCGAAGCACCGTCATGATCACCATCGTCACCGGCACGACACCTTGATCTCCATCGTAGCATCGTTGTCGTCTCGCCAATCTTATGCTTCTACGACTATCGCTACCGCTTAGTGATAAAGTAAAGCATTACAGGGCAATTGCATTGCATACAATAAACGACAACCATATGGCTCATGCCAGTTGCCGATAACTCGGTTACAAAACATGATCATCTCATACAATAAAATTTAGCATCATGCCTTGACCATATCACATCACAATATGCCCTGCAAAAACAAGTTAGACGTCCTCTACTTTGTTGTTGCAAATTTTACGTGGCTGCTACAGGCTGAGCAAGAACCGTTCTTACCTACGCATCAAAACCACAACGATAGTTTGTCAAGTTGGTGTTGTTTTAACCTTTGCAAGGACCGGGCGTAGCCACACTCGGTTCAACTAAAGTTGGAGAAACTGACACCCGCTAGCCACCTGTGTGCAAAGCACGTCGGTAGAACCAGTCTCGCGTAAGCGTACGCGTAATGTCGGTCCGGGCCGCTTCATCCAACAATACCGCCGAACCAAAGTATGACATGCTGGTAAGCAGTATGACTTATATCATCCACAACTCACTTGTGTTCTACTCGTGCATATGACATCTACGCATAAAACCTGGCTCTAATGCCACTGTTGGGGAACGTAGTAATTTCAAAAAAATTCCTACGCACACGCAAGATCATGGCGATGCATAGCAACGAGAGGGGAGAGTGTGTCCACGTACCCTCGTAGACCGAAAGCAGAAGCGTTAGCACAATGCGGTTGATGTAGTCGTACGTCTTCACCATCCGACCGATCAAGTACCGAACGCACGTCACCTCCGAGTTCAGCACACATTCAGCCCGATGACGTCCCTCGAACTCCGATCCAGCCGAGTGTTGAGGGAGACTTTCGTCAGCACGACGGCGTAGTCACGATGATGATGTTCTACCGACGCAGGGCTTCGCCTAAGCACCGCTACAATATTATCGAGGTGGACTATGGTGGAGGGGGGCACCGCACACGGCTAAAAGATCAATGATCAATTGTTGTGTCTTTGGGGTGCCCCCTGCCCCCGTATATAAAGAAGCAAGGGGGGAGAGGCGGCCGGCCTGGAGAGGGGCGCGCCAGGAGGATTCCTACTCCCACCGGGAGTAGGACTCCCTCCCTTCCTTGTTGGATTAGGAGAAGGGTGGAAGGAGGAGAGAGAGAGAGGAAGGAAAGGGGGGGCGCCGCCCCCCTCCTTGTCCAATTCAGACTAGAGGGGGAGGGGCGTGCGGCCTGCCCTAACCGCCTCTCCTCTTCTCCACTAAGGCCCATGTAGGCCCATTAAACCCCTGGGGGGTTCCGGTAACCTCCCGGTACTCCGGTACATATCCGATAACCCCCGGAACCATTCCGGTGTCCGAATATAGTCGTCCAATATATCAATCTTCATGTCTCGACCATTTAGAGACTCCTCGTCATGTATGTGATCACATCCGGGACTCCGAACTACCTTCGGTACATCAAAACATATAAACTCATAATATAACTGTCATCAAAACTTTAAGCGTGCGGACCCTACGGGTTCGAGAACTATGTAGACATGACCGAGACACGTCTCCGGCCAATAACCAATACCGGAACCTGGATGCTCATATTGGCTCCCACATATTCTACGAAGATCTTTATCGGTCAAACCGCATAACAACATACGTTGTTCCCTTTGTCATCGGTATGTTACTTGCCCGAGATTCGATCGTTGGTATCTCAATACCTAGTTCAATCTCGTTACCAGCAAGTCTCTTTACTCGTTCTTTAATACATCATCTCGCAACTAACTCATTAGTTGCAATGCTTGCAAGGCTTAAGTGACGTGCATTACCGAGTGGGCCCAGAGATACCTCTCCGACAATCAAAGTGACACATCCTAATCTCGAAATATGCCAACCCAACAAGTATCTTTGGAGACACCTGTAGAGCACCTTTATAATCACCCAGTTACGTTGTGACATTTGGTAGCACACAAAGTGTTCCTCCGGTAAACGGGAGTTGCATAATCTCATAGTCATAGGAACATGTATAAGTCATGAAGAAAGCAATAGCAGAATACTAAACGATCGTGTGCTAAGCTAATGGAATGGGTCAAGTCAATCACATCATTCTCCTAATGATGTGATCCCGTTAATCAAATGACAACTCATGTCTATGGCTAGAAAATATAACCATCTTTGATCAACGAGCTAGTCAAGTAGAGGCATACTAGTGACACTCTGTTTGTCTATGTATTCACACAAGTATTATGTTTCTGGTTAATACAATTCTAGCATGAATAATAAACATTTATCATGATATAAGGAAAAAATAATAACTTTATTATTGCCTCTAGGGCATATTTCCTTCAAGATGACCCAAGATGTGACACGTGGCGAACCAACTTGTGGTTGGATGGTTAGAGGGACTGTGGTATCACCAGCCCATCAGGATTCAAGTCCTGGTGCTCGCATTTATTCTTGGATTATTTCAGGATTTTCGGCGATGCACATTCAGTGGGAGAAGACGTTCTCGTCGACGATGAGGTGCATACGTTGACTTCGTAAATTTCAAGATGATATTGCCGGCTCAGTCTTTCGAATGTGCTCTTAGAAGTATGGTGTGTGTATTCATAGGGGTGAGTGTATGCGCGTGTATATGAGCGCTTGCGTTTGTATTGTGTTAAATAAAGAAAAAAAGATATGACACGTGCATCTAATCGGGTCCACTTATATGTACGTGCAAAGCCCACGCATTGTTTGTGACCACTATTTGTTATGCCCTCCGGATCTTTCTTGTCCGCTCATTTTATGGCTCCGTCATTGACTCAGCGTCCCATCTCGTTTCCCTTCTTTCCCAGCTCTTCTTTTGTTTAGAGCAACTCCAATGGGGCGACCCAAACGGACGGCGCATTTGTCCGCTTTTTGTCCATTTGAGTCGGCCGTCCGCCCAAGCGTCTGCCCAGTTTTGCATTTGGGTCGGCAATGCGTCCAACGCGCCGACCCATTTCATGTCCGCATTCAACTTTTAAATAAAAAAGGCCCGGGGCCGATCATGACAGCGGCCATGTCTCATGCCGGCACCATACCAGCGCCGGCATACAATGCCGGCTTCAGAAAATACCACAGTTCATGCTGGCGCACTCGCCAGCCGGCCGGCACACATGCCCGCACACAAAAAATGGTGGGACTTGAGTTCGACCACGCCATCGCGGCTCCCGTGGTCATGCCGGCACACCTGACGGCATACAAAAAGATGGCCCTCGACGCCATAGATCACTCGTCGTCGAACTTGAGCATGTCGGCCTGCATCTTCTTGAACCACGGCCTCTTCCTTGGTGACAAGGCGTTGAAATTCACCTTCATGATCTCCACCCCGGTCATCATGCTTGCAAGAGCCACTTCTTTTGCCTTTGTCTTGGCGTTGGCGGCCTCGATCTCTAGCATCTTGGCTTGCTTCTCCGCCTCGAGCTCGAACATCTTGGCTTGCTTCTCAGCATCAAGATCAAGCCTCCTCCTTTGGATGTCCATGAAAGCATCCATTTTCTCCGCCTTGAAACGCCGGCGCTCCTCCTCCCTTGAGTCCTTCTTATTCATCATGCCGTCCACGCTTGCGATCAAGGCGTTGGTGGCCGCATCTCGCTTGTCCTCCTTCTTGGAGTTGGTCTTCCCCCGCGGCCGTGTCGGCTCGCCCTCCCCAACATCCTCCACGGCGCCCTTCCCCCCATGTGCCTTGAGCGTGGCATATTGTGCCTTGAACTTCTCTTCATCCTTGATGAACTGATAGCAATGGGAGAGGTTGAAGCACTTGCCATTGTGTTGAACCTTGAATGCCTCCAAAGCTTGAAATGCCTACAAAATGTTTCCATGCAAGCATATGGGCAAGTGATAGCAAATGAGGACGTAAAAGAATGATCTTGATGGCACAAAAGAGGGCGGCTTGCTTGCTATCATACCATGTCTTGCACGCCGATGCCGCTCACGGGGCGGGCCTTGACGCTCTCAAGGGTGGCGCAAAACTTGTTGCACTCTTGTTGGATCATCCTCCACCGCTTGGAAATGGAGACCCACCCGCGCGTGCTCACAAATTGGTAAGGTGGAAACTTCTTGCGCTCATGAAACTCGCGGTGCACATGAGTCCAAAAGGTCGAATGCTTTTGCTCGGCGCCCGTCTTTGGGTCTTGTCCAATGTCTCGCCAACACTCGCAAAGAAGCTTGTCCTCGGCAGCTGTGTACGCCTTCGTGCGCTTGCTCTTGCGCTTCGGCTTAGGACCGGCGGTTTGGTTGGCGAGCTCATCCTCGAACAAAGGCTCCACTTCGATGTCGCACTCGTCCTCTTCCTCTAGCCCATAGTCCTCCAGGAACTCGTGGTCGAGGGGGGAAGCCGTCCAGGTCGATGCCGACTTGACCACGCATGAAGGCCGCCTACTTGGGATCATAGCCAGCGGCCGGCGTGAACGCCCCGCGGCCGTCCTGGCTTTGTGTCTCGTCGGGATCGTAGCCAGCGCCCGGCGCACCACCCTCGAAGATGAGGTTTTGCATGTAGTCCTCATCAACGGCGGACGACATTTTCTCGAACAGGTTACGGGCGTCCGGGAGCCCGCCGGCATGCATCTGTTGAGCGCATTTCCTCGTGCCGCCGGACGACGAGCCACCGACCACCGGGGTGGCGTTGAGGTCGATGGGCGCGGGCGCGGGCGTGGAAGGCGCGACCACGCTCACGTCGGGTGAGCACTCCCCGGAGAGGCGGGAGGCCTGCGGGTAGACGTGAAAGCCGGGGACCGGGTTGCGAACCGACGCGCGGGGTGAGTCCGGCAGCACCATCCGAGGAAACGCCGACGAGCCGGTGCTGGCCGCGGCGACGGTGGCTTGGAGGACGCTGTGCTGGCTAGGGTTTACCCCTAGCATGTAGAGTGCCTCCCTCGTTGCCGCGACGACGCGAGCGTTGATGAACTCCTGCTGCGCGGCGGCGACGGCGGTGGCCTGTCCGACGGCCTCATCCCTCGCGTCTACGGCGTGCCTCCGGCCCTTCCTCTTGGCCGACTCCCTTGCCCGCTGTTCGGGCGTCAGCGCCTTCTTCGGCTTGGTCGCCGCGGCGGTCTTGCGCGGGGCATGAGGCTTGCCTTTCCCGGAGGGGGCGACGACGCCGGATGAGGCGAGGGAGGCGAGGCCGGCAGCGGCATCGAGGTCGAGGTCGAGGTCGATGGCGTCCTCCATGGCTGGTTGGGGGGCGGGGGTGCGCGCGGGCGGGAGCGTTTTTGTGGAAAATAGGGGAAAATGTTGGTGGCTGCCACCGACCGGCGGACCCGGGGAGAGGAGTAGGCGCGCACGCGTCCGTCTCTTGTCCGCGCCGACGCAAATCCGGCTCAAAATTGGGCCTGGAATGAGTCGCCCGCGGACGAAAACGGAGACGCGTTCGTTTGGGTCGGCGCGTTGGGCCGCCACTTTTGTCTGCGCTGACCCAAACGGACGCGGACGGACGAAATGGGTCGCCCCATTGGAGTTGCTCTTAGAGCATCTCTGACAACCTTTATATATTGGAGTGCTAAAATGTGATGATAGAAAAAGGAGAGAATGTTTAGCAATCCAAATCAAGTTTTGCTTTGGCAGCTTTGTACATTATATTAGTATATTTTTACAAAATACACAATGACATATAAAAACAATTTGCCATATATACTACAGACTAGCTTACATACATGAATACATATACAACCACAAATCGTCACCGTACACGTCACATACACACTGCATGAAAAGACCATGCAAAAGAAAAGCGTACACAACACATCACACACGCGGCATGAAAAAAAATTCCATGCAAAAAGGAAAAAAAGGTACACACGCAGCACACAGTACACAACACACACGCGGCATGCAGAGCCCATCGGTTATTGAGACAAAAATATGAAGGGGATCATTTTAGGAAGCTTTGTAAAATTATAGCAAGTGTCCTCTTCTCTTTGCAAATATACAAAGTCTGGGTGCAAATATAGCAAGCTTTTGTAAAAAAATTGGTGAGGAGCCACTTATACAAAAGCTGTTGGAGGAGGGTATTTGGCCAAGATCTCTACCTAATAATAAAACACGGATTGCTTCCGTCGCACCTTTTTGCAAAAAGGCCCCTGTGTATTTTGTAATCAACTCGCAATCTAGACTTAAGTCACACCCGAACCGTTATTTTACATTTTTAAAAAAAAAACCAACTAACCTTTTAGGTAATTCATCCATGGATCATATTTAAGTCAAATAAATGCTTTTCTAAATCATCCATATTTTTTAAACCGTAACTCCAATTGTAACATGTTATATATGAAATTTGATTAAAAAATATGTAGAATATGAATACGAGATTATTTTTACCTGTTAAGTATTTTTAAAGATTATTTTGGAAGATATTTAAGTCAAACAAATAACTTTCTAAATTATCCGTATCTTTTAAACCGTAACTCCGATTTTAACATCTTATATATGAAATTTGATTAGAAAAATGTGTGGAATCTGAATATGATGTTAATTTTTCCTGTTAAATATTTTTTAAATATTGTTTTGGAAGCAAACTTATAATTCATAACACATGATTCATTTTTTCGTACCGACGGCGATTCAGATTGCAAATAAACACCCAACCATATAGTGAAAAGAAAACATTGATAACTACACATGCATACCTCTGAAAAACGTCGCATGAGAAAACAATAGATTTATCATCGCGCGCGCGCGCGCGCGAGAGAGAGAGAGAGAGAGAGACGCCTAAGCATTAACCACATTCAAACACGTTTTGGTTTGTGTGAACACTGAGGCCATCACCGACGAGGATGAGAGGGAGGATAAGCGGCAACACAAATATGATGCCTCGCTAAAATAAAGGAGATGGACCTATTGTGGTCTTGAGTGATGGTTGTTGGGTTAAGAGCGTGTGTTATCTTTTTCTCCCATTGCAACACACATGCTCTTTTGCTATATTACTAAAATAGTAATTGAGAGCAAATATACAAAGGATGTTGAAGATGCTCTTATCACACCTCCACCATCATGCTTTGGATCCAGTTCAGAGTAGTTCAGAACACAAGAGAAGGAACTATGGTCTGATGATGATGAGGTCAAGACACAACCAGAGGTCGGGGTAGCATTATCTTTGCCCAAGAGAAGGAGATGGTGATTGGCTCACGGATAAACCTTAATTAACTGCAGCAAATCATTGTTTTGAGCAAAGCATTGCAATTAATGGGAGAGGGTGAGAAAACACATCCAGAGGAGCTTCTCGCACTCTGCAGCCTGCATCTGCAAGAAAATGCTATGTCAGACAAAAGATGCGCACTGACCGACCCTTGTGCCAAAAGATGCTATGTTAGTAGCGTTAAATCTATTGTTCTAAAAGATTTATTTGTTAATCTATCAACATCAAAGTGTAAGGCTGCCAAAAAGATAGTGTTACAGAAACTACTAATGAGGATGAAAGACGAGTACATCAAGGTCTTTGATTACGAGCTAGAACTAGTAAGAAGCAATCTCGGGAGTACAATTCTTGTTGGCTTGAAGCCTGAGAACACAGGGCAAAGTGTTTTCCAAAGGTTACATGTGTGTTCAACGCTATGAAACATGGAAAAATATATTTCATTATGTAATAAAATGTCCATTCCAAATTTTTGGGTTTTCCTTTTACTTTTTTCAATTCAATTTTTTAAAAGTGAACATATCTTAATTCCCTCTCTATTTTAAATATATGTTCATTTACTCAAATGCAAGAACATTTTTTTAAATTCGTGAATATTATATCAAATCTATTAAAATCTTTTCAAATTTATTATGTTTTAAAACAATCATTAATTTCTTCCAAAAGCATGAACATTTTTCATATTCATGACTATTTTTAGCAAAAAAAAATTCAAAACAAATCATGAACATTTTTGTAAATTGCCAACATGCCTTTGGAATATTAAAATATTATAAAAATTTCTAACTTTTTTATTTCGAGATTATGTTTTAAGTAAAATAATTATATAAATCAAAAAAAAAACAACGTTATTTATTAGACCGCTTTTCGTAGGCCTTCTACTCCCCACTGACCGAGGGAAACAGTAGACCTTTCGACCGGGTGAGCGAAGCCTTACTGGGCCTATGCTGAGCTAGTGTCAACAGGAGCGATAGCTCCTTTTTTTCCTCACATTTTATTTATTTAAAAATGTTCTAAAATAGAATATTGTTTCATCTTGTATGTGTCCGAAACTATTATTATTTTACTTATTGTAAAACCATTACATTATGTAAATTTTCTAAAATATCTATTGGTTTTTATCGGTTAGTCTTTTTTGTTTTTTCATTTACTTTTTTGTATCAACTTCTTAAACTTTTGTATATGTTTTCATTTCCTAACTGCATTTTATTTCAAAATTCATAATTTTTTTTTCAAATTTGTGATCATTTTTCGAATACATGAACGATTTTAATTTTTTTTAATTTGTTATTTTCTTTCAAATGCGTGAACATTTTCAAATTCATGAATATATTTTCCCAATTCATGAATTTTTCAGGTTTAGCATATATTCTGAAACTACCGACATTCTGTTGGATTTACAAAACTTTCAAAATGTCATGAATTTTCTTCTTTCATGAACATTTTTGAAATATAATGATTTTCTAAATCTGTTAAAAAAATATTAAACCGGTAATTGCTGGCTTTTAACTAGCTAGTGATCCAGATGATTGAGGGAAGCGCTAGTGGGTCGCTGCCGACCTAGTGTGTGCATATGCCGCCTATGGTGAGCGACACGCCCACCTCGCTACAGGGACATATTTTGTGCCAGGCCCACAAAGCACGCCTAGCTGGGCTACACTTTCTTTTATATCGCCTATAGGATACGTGGTAGGTAGGCTTCCTTTTATTTTTTTTCAATTGTTTTCTAATATATATGTTTTTGGCAAATATTGTTATTTTACTTACTATGAAAACATTTCTTAATGTATAAAAAACGTTCAAAAATATCTATTCAGATTTTTTTGGTTTTCCTTTATTTTTTCTTTTCATTTTTAGAACTTTTTTCGAGTTCGGTAGCTTTTCAAAATCCATGTACATTTTTCCAAATTCAAGAAAACTTTTTCAAACTCAAGAATATTTTTCAAACCCATGAATATGTTTTCGAATCTATGAACACTTCTTTCACATGCACGAATTTTTAATTTGTGAACAGTTTTCAAACTTGCCAACAGTATTATAGTTCAGGAACATCTTAAAATTTCATGAACGTTTTTATTTTGCGTTTTGCTCAATATAAGAATTTTCTAAATCTAACAAAAAATAAAATCCACTTTTTATTTAACTAGTAGTTGTTGACTTTTTACTGGCTACTGAGCCAAGTGAGCAATAGAAGTATTAGACCTTCCGAGCGACTGTGGGAAGCCTTACGGGGCCACAACCGAGCTAGTGAGAACACGAGCATCAGCTTTCGTTTCTGGCGACTGCACACAAGGAAGAGGAGCTCACATATTGCCTATGGCCAGCGTCATACCTAGCAGCGGGCATTTGGGTAACCGAACCCGAATCAAACAGATATAACCGAATTTTCGGTTATTTCCGTTTTTGGTCTTCGGTACGGGTTTTATTTTCTGTTAATTCGGTCTTCGGGTTAGGTTTCGGGTTTTTAGACTTCAAACCAGAATAAACGAAACAAACCGATAAAACCACTCACCCACGAACCCGTCGCTCTCTCTCTTGCCCCCACGTGACGCCCCTGGTCCTCACCACCTCTCTCTCCTCAACCCACATCCCCACCAGGCCACCACCTATCTTTCCCCGTCCCCCACAATTTTTGGATCAGAGCAAAGCTCCTCTCCCCCCCACGCGCCATGGGCAACGCCGCAGCCTGCAGCGGAGGTGATCTCCTCCCCGGCCTTAGTGCTCCTCATTCCCATGCCCCTCAGACAAGACTCCTGCTTCCGACCTGGACCTCACCGTCTCCTACCACCATATCTCTCCAGCCACTGTCGTCCCCTCCTCTGAAGAGCTCCACCATGCCATGCCGTCCACTGCTCGTCGCCTCATCTGATCCGACGACGAGCCCCGGATTCGAGGAAGATGGCGACCTACGACATCATCCACGTGGTTCCCTCCCGCACGTGGTCGCTTGAATCCTGATGCAGAGGACATAGGGTCTTATCCCTCCCCGTATTTTCGGGGATGTCTACTTCCTCACGGTTAGCCACTTGGATGAAAGCAACTCATGGGTGTTTGATTTTTTGACGCGCGCATTTCTTTGGGATGTGGCGGGGTAGAAACTCATGTGTGGCCGTGCGTTTGTTTTGTAAATTTTTTGAACTTGCTTGCTCCTTCACCGTGTGGCTTTAGCCGTTCAAGATGTATGTGCTTCACGTGTTGTGTTGGTTTTCAGTTATACTTTTCCTTTTTACGCCATTCTAGCATGCAGTAGCCCAGGTTGTGTCACAGAAAATATATGTATATGTTCGCATGCCAGAGGAACCACGTATAATGGTTAAGAAATGAAAGCAAACCGGTGGTCAGCACTACGTACGTACGTTCAGATGCAAGGCAACAAATGTACGTTCAAATCAGCTACTGCATGCATGCAGACGAATGGGAACACGCCGCTTGGGTGGACGAGCGACCAATTGCAACTGAGTAAGCGGTGATCAGGGGATTTGCACTTGGATCCAACCACAAGACGACAAGGTGCATGCAGTCGAGACGGAACACGACGTCTGCGTACGTGACTGGCCAATAATCACTCACCGAAGTGGTGCTCTGGGGATGCGTGGTTGGGGCCAATGGCAACACGACAAGGAGGTATGGGCGGTCCGGCAGTTGGTTCAGCGATAGCGAATTGTTGGGGTAATTTAAAATTGACCGGGACACCCACGCCAGTCCAGCTTGCCGCTTACTCAGTTCTTAAAGATGTTCCAGAGATTGGCACCGCTTGCATGGTCTACTCTGGACGCGTCTGTGTTTTGCTTTTTGTAAGCGGCGCCGCTTATATGGGTCATTCTACACCTGCCGCTGTTCTACACTCTGTGTTTGGTTTTGTTTCCAACTCTCCATCCCTCTATACACTATAAATAGGTGTCCTCTGGAAAGAGAGCTATGGTGAGTTATGGCCTTGGACTGGAACATCCCCAAGGTGGAGGCCATCGTCAACACTGGCGCAGCGTGGATCTTTTCACTGCTGGACCCCTTGGATGAGACGGCGAGACTGGTGGTGCTCATTACCATGTGGAGAGTATGGCATGTCCGAGATGAGATCACACACGACAAGGCGCCGCCCACTGCCGAAGCCTCTCGATGCTTTTTGCAAGGATACATCAACTCACTCCTGTGCATACAACAACATCCTGATGGTAACCTAGAGAAAAGGAAGATGGTGGTCCTGCCTTCACCACCATGCGCTCCAGAAAGTACGGCGCCCAAGGTGCGCGCACGCTAGGTACCACCCTAGCCGGGCTCGGTTAAGTTGAATACAGGTGGGAGCTACATAGCGGCCACATGTGTGGCGGGAGGAGGTATGATCCTGCGTGATGATAGAGGCGAGATCATCTACAACGCATGTAGGGAGCTACACACATGTGACAACGCCTTAGAGGCAGAGCTAGCAGCGTGCAGAGAAGGCTTGGAGCTGGCCTTGCATCGACCTAACCTACCTATTCTGGTTGAGTTGGATAGCGCGGAGGCAGTGTCGATGATTACAGCGCGAGAGATGGATAGATCGTCACATCATGCACTTATAGAGGAGATTCGTAGGTTGGCTGGGAGCGATGCTAGGGAGATCTCTTTTACTCTTTATAGCCTTCTGTAGAACATGATTAGTTATGAAGAGTTAGGAGTGTTAGGGATAAAATCAGCCACACTACTTCAAACAGGCGAAAAGAGAAATCAGTTAGCATGTAACATCTCATCATGCTCCTCTCAATGAAATAAGTAGCATGTATATAACATCTCCTCATACTCTTCTCAATGAATTAACTTTCGATTTGACAGTAGTTTCTATTGAAGATTTGTTCAACTTCTTTGTTTCTTTTCAGTGCAACCTGTAATAGAGGATTATATCACACAAATGCTATGTGGGAAGAGGTATTTACAATTGAAAATATCAAGGCAATTTACTAACAGCGCATCATTACTTGCCTTATTATGACTGTACAATTTTACACACATATCTTCTACATTGAATCACAGCCGATTGAAAAAAAGGAATGTCAACTCAGCAACACCTCACACAACATGACAACTTTCATTAGCAACATTGAACCAATTTCATGGCAATGAATAAACAGGGTGCGGCGTGTCGCCGCGCGTGCATAACTAGTACTTAGCTAGAGCACAAAGCACGGCTCATCCTGTCACTTGCTAGAACTGCTATACTCTTTTTTTACCGCCCACAAGCAACGTAGTACCCTTACAAAAACAAGCAACGTACTAGGTACGCTTCACTTAGATCCCCCCTCTTTTTCTCTCTTTTTATTTATCTCTATACTTACTGTGAAAATATCTATTCAATTTTTATAGTTTTTGCTTTTATTTATTTCATTTCACTGTTTTTAAATATAACATTTTTCATTTCACTATCATTTTAAATCTATGTACAATTGTTTTCAAATTTTATGGACATTTGAATTCTTGAATCTTTTTTAAAATCCATTTACTGTTTTGTAAAATTTTGAAATTCTTCAACATTGATTCCCAATTCAGGATTTTTTTTTCAAATTTGTTGACACTTTTTTGGATTCATGACCATATTTATTATCATTTTTATTTCATGAACATTTTTTAAATGTAAGAATTTTCTACATATATAAAAGAGGTTAAATTCTTATTTTTATTAAACAAGTAGTTGTTGACTTTTCACTGGCTACCCAGTAGGGAGAGAGAGAAGCGCCAGATAGATCGAGTGACTAAGCGAAGTCTTACTGAGCCAGGCCTAGCCAGCATGAGCACGAGGACCAGCTCCAATTTGCTACCGCCTGACACACCGAAGAGGAGGTCTCATATGCTAATCCAGAAACAAGAATCACGGGAGAACCCGGCCTCCTTAGAGTTTAGCAACATCCGGTCGTCCGTTACGTTTGCTTGTTGCGACTGCGACCGTCAGATCTTGCGTGTGGACGATCTGGGTCGTCGGATCAAAAAAGGCGATGTAGCAATGAATAGTTACCTCTCGTTCGTGCCATCGCTTGTAATTCAAGTCGAGGGCATTTTCATTGTTTCATCAGTTGACGTATAAAAGGAAGCGGCTCCAGCAGAGACCTAGCTACTTGCCTCCTCCCGCACTCGCGCCCCCTCTCCTCTTCGCAGCCGTGCCTTCCCATCCTCTTCCTCCGCCCCTCCCGCCGCCATCTCCGCCTCCTCCCCTCCGGATGCCACCTCTGGCTCATCCCCTCTCACTCGCTCATCCTCGTCCTCCCGCTTCCCATCCCCGTCGTGCCTCCCTGCTCCTCCCCACGGAATCACAAGCGGCCCTCCCTTGTGCTAGCCACTCATGGCCATGAAGGCGGTGAAGCCAGGAGCGACTGAGGTGGCTTGATGCGGATGCGACTGCGGCTCCCCTAGTGCTCCTCTCGTGCTCCCTCTTCTCATTGACGACTTCTTTGGATCCCTCCTCTTCACCCAGGTAACATGGCCAGCGGTGGCGGAGGTGGATGTGGGGATCATGAACACCACCCTGTAGAGAGGATCAACAACGGCATGGGGTGGTTCCTCCGGCTGTTGCTGTTGCTTGGGGCTCAGGGTCGGTGTCAGCGTGCTGATCTTGGCACCCCTGACCTTCCTGTGCAAACCCTAGGCTCCCAGTGTGGATTGGTGGCAGCGGCACAAGGAGGAGGTGTGGATTGGGGCGGGGTGGGGGTGAAGGGGAGGCTGCACATGGTGAGGCGTGGCAAAGACCTCATCCTATCGATACTCCAGCTTCCATTGCACACTGGTAGCCTCTTCTTTCTTCCTCTTATCTCCATTTTACTTTGCACTTACTCTGTTATGCTTGATAGCGCGATACTTGCATTGAATATCAATGAATGGCACTATGGCAGCAAGGAGTAGCAACAGTAGGTCTGCTCGATCACAATTGCAAATTTCTTTGTTATTTTGTACTGTTAAGCAATGAATCTTTTGGATGACCTTGGTAATTTCAGAATCTGCAGTGCCATATTTAGTTTTAATTTGTTTACAATCTGTGTGTGTGTGTGAGAGTGTGATGTTTACCACGGTTTCCTTTTGTTTTCCGGATTGGAATCGGCCTGAAGAATGATGTAGAATTAATAGTTGACTGTTCTATTTGTTGTTAATACCAGTTCCACATATATATGTCGTTGGTCTAGCTATTAGCGTTATGGTGGCATGCTTTTGTATTTTATTTCTATTTGCACTGCTGCCCATTGGATGGCAGTGGTGCATTATCCAATTTTGGTATATTTAATGTCAACATACTTTTATTTATAATGCCATTTTTCTAGAATCTTGGCTGAACATAGAAATAAGACACTGGTAGAATTTTATCATATTTCCAATTTTGAATGCATATATAAAGAAAACTTATTTGTTCACATAACTCTCAAATGTTTGGGTTATTCAATCGGTTTCAAGTATGTATGTACAGTAATTGTGTTGCTTGCACTGTGCTTGGGGTTCAGATATTTCGTTGTTGTGTCCCTCCAGAGTTATTTATCCATGTCGTTGACCGCCTCTGTTATGATTGTTCTTTAACAAAGTGGTCACATTCCACAGGAAGAAGAAACCTTAGTACTATGAAGTTTCCTCCAAGAGCAACTCCGACTTTAAGAAGCCCTTCCTTTACCTTGCATGGAAGCTGGTTCGGTAATTGTCTCCGTCCCACATTGCTTTCTTTTTCCTGACCTCACATCGTATATGCCTCATAGGCTTTTATATTGATTATTGTTTAATGTCTTCAACAGTGACAATGATACCAACATTCATTTCATTGAACCAGAGGACCTTAATCACACATCTCACACCAGCTGGTTCAAGGTGGTGGTTAGGGTTTGGTGCCAGGGTCATTGCCAGGTGCATGGCTGTTGTTCCTTTGGAATTGGACAACCTACCTCGTGGGTATCCATCTCAGGTGCTCTTCTTTGCCGTCCACTCGATGTACTTCATGCCCTGCAGTTAGCAATCTTTCTATCTTTTTAGGATTCTTGATGTGTTATTTTCTTCGAAATGGATGATTTGTTTATGCGTGTTTGACAATCTGCTTTGAAATGTATGACTGGCTGCTTATTAGATTGGATTATACATATTTTATTCTCTACTTTGAGCTGTATGAGTGCCTCGCTAAAATAAAGGAGATGTACCTATTGTGGTCTTGAGTGATTATTGCTGGGTTAAGAGCGTGTGTTATGTTTTTTCTCCCGTTGCAAAGCACAGGCTTTTTTTAGCTATATTGCTAAAATAGTAATTAAGTGCAAATATACAAAGGCTGTTGAAGAGGCTCTTATCACACCTCCACCATCACGTTTTGGATCCAGTTCAGAACACAAGAGAAGGAACTATGGTCTGATGATGATGAGGGCAAGACACAACCAGAGGTCGGGGTAGCATTATCTTTGCCCAAGAGAAGGAGATGGTGATTGGCTCACGGATAAACCTTAATTAACTGCAGCAAATCATTGTTTTGAGCAAAGCATTGCAATTAATGGGAGAGGGCAAGAAAACGCATCCAGAGGAGCTTCTCGCACTCTGCGGCCCGCATCTGCAAGAAGATTCTATGTGAGACAAAAGATGCGCACTGACCGACCCTTGTGCCAAAAGATGCTATGCTAGTAGCATTAAATCTATTGTTCCGAACCGAAAGATTTCTTTGTTAATCTATCAACATCAAAGTGTAAGGCTGCCAAAAAGATAGTGTTAGAGAAACTACTAACGAGGATGAAAGACGAGTACATCAAGGTCATTGGTTACGAGCTAGAACTAGTAAGAAGCAATCCCGGGAGTACAATTCTTGTTGGCTTGAACCCTCAGAACAGAGGGCAAAGTGTTTTCCAAAGGTTACATGTGTGTTCAAGGTTATGAAACATGGAAAAATATATTTCATCATGTAATAAAAAAATTATAAAATATCCATTCAATTTTTTTGGGGTTTCCTTTTACTTTTCTCATTTCAATTTTTAAAAGTGAACACATCTTAATTCCCTCTCTATTTTAAATATATGTTCATTTACTCAAATGCAAGAATTTTTTTTTAAATCGTGAATATTATATCAAATCTAGTAAAAACTATTCAAATTTATTATGTTTTAAAAAAATCATTAATTTCTTTCAAAAGCATGAACATTTTTCATATTCATGAATATTTTTAGAATTTTTGTTTTTTCAAAACAAATCATGCACATTTTTGGAAATTGCCAACATGCCTTTGGAATATTAAAATATTATAAAACTTTCGAACTTTTTTATTTAGAAAGTATGTTTTAAGTAAAATAATTATATACATCAAAAAAAGAAAAATAACGTTATTTATTAGACCGCTTGTTGCAGGCTTTCTACTCGCCACTGAGCGAGGGAAACAGTAGACCTTTCGACCGGGTGAGCGAAGCTTTACTGGGCCTATGCTGAGCTAGTGTCATCAGGAGAGGTGGCTCCTTTTTTCCTCACATTTTATTTATTTAAAAATGTTCTAAAATAGAATCTTGTTTCATCTTGTATGTGTCCGAAACTATTATTATTTTACTTATTGTAAAACCATTACATTATGTAAATGTTCTAAAATATCTATTGGTTTTTATCAGTTAGTCTTTTTTTGTTTTTTCATTTACTTTTTTGTATCAACTTCTTAAATTTATGTATATGTTTTCATTTCCTATCTGCATTTTATTTCAAGTTTTTGATCGTTTTTTTGAATACATGAACGATTTTAAAATTTTTATTTTTAAAATTTGTGATTTTCTTTCAAATGCGTGAACATTTTCAAATCCATGAATATATTTTCCCAATTCATGAATTTTTCGGGTTTAGATTATATTCTGAAACTACCGACATTTTGTTGAATTTACAAAACTTTCAAAATGTCATGACTTTTCTTCTTTCATGAACGTTTTTGAAATATAATGATTTTCTAAATCTGTTAAAAAATATTAAACCGGTAATTACTGGCTTTTAACTAGCTAGTGATCCAGATGATTGAGGGAAGCGCTAGTGGGTCGCTGCCGACCTAGTGTGTGCATATGCCGCCTATGGTGAGCGACACGCCCACCTCGCTACAGGGACATATTTTGTGCCAGGCCCACAAAGCACGCCTAGCTGGGCTACACTTTCTTTTATATCGCCTATAGGATACGTGGTAGGTAGGCTTCCTTTTATTTTTTTTCAATTGTTTTCTAATATATATGTTTTTGGCAAATATTGTTATTTTACTTACTATGAAAACATTTCTTAATGTATAAAAAACGTTCAAAAATATCTATTCAGATTTTTTTGGTTTTCCTTTATTTTTTCTTTTCATTTTTAGAACTTTTTTCGAGTTCGGTAGCTTTTCAAAATCCATGTACATTTTTCCAAATTCAAGAAAACTTTTTCAAACTCAAGAATATTTTTCAAACCCATGAATATGTTTTCGAATCTATGAACACTTCTTTCACATGCACGAATTTTTAATTTGTGAACAGTTTTCAAACTTGCCAACAATATTATAGTTCAGGAACATCTTAAAATTTCATGAACGTTTTTATTTTGCGTTTTGCTCAATATAAGAATTTTCTAAATCTAACAAAAAATAAAATCCACTTTTTATTTAACTAGTAGTTGTTGACTTTTTACTGGCTACTGAGCCAAGTGAGCAATAGAAGTATTAGACCTTCCGAGCGACTGTGGGAAGCCTTACGGGGCCACAGCCGAGCTAGTGAGAACACGAGCATCAGCTTTCGTTTCTGGCGACTGCACACAAGGAAGAGGAGCTCACATATTGCCTATGGCCAGCGTCATACCTAGCAGCGGGCATTTGGGTAACCGAACCCGAATCAAACAGATATAACCGAATTTTCGGTTATTTCCGTTTTTGGTCTTCGGTACGGGTTTTATTTTCTGTTAATTCGGTCTTCGGGTTAGGTTTCGGGTTTTTAGACTTCAAACCAGAATAAACGAAACAAACCGATAAAACCACTCACCCACGAACCCGTCGCTCTCTCTCTTGACCCCACGTGACGCCCCTGGTCCTCACCACCTCTCTCTCCTCAACCCACGTCCCCACCAGGCCACCACCTATCTCTCCCCGCCCGCCACAATTTTTGGATCGGAGCAAAGCTCCTCTCTCCCCCACGCGCCATGGGCAACGGCGCAGCCTGCAGCGGAGGCGATCTCCTCCCCGACCTTAGTGCTCCTCTTTCCCCTGTCCCTCAGACTAGACTCCTGCTTCCGACCTGGACCTCACCATCTCCTACCACCATATCTCTCTAGCCACTGTTGTCCTCTCCTCTGAAGAGGTCCACCATGCCATGCCATCCACTTCTTGTCGCCTCATCTGATCCGGCGGCGAGCCCCGGATTCGAGGAAGATGGCGACCTACGACCTCATCCACGTGGTTCCCTCCTGCACGTGGTCGCCTGAATCCTGATGCAGAGGACATAGGGTCTTCTCCCTCCCCGTATTTTCGAGGATGTCTACTTCCTCACGGTTAGCCACTTGGATGAAAGCAACTCATGGGTGTTTGATTTTTTGACGCGCGCATTTCTTTGGGATGTGGCGGGGTAGAAACTCATGTGTGGCCGTACGTTTTCTTTTGTAATTTTTTTGAACTTGCTTTCTTCTTCACCGTGTGGCTTTAGCCGTTCAAGATGTATGTGCTTCACGTGTTGTGTTGGTTTTCAGTTACGCTTTTCCTTTTTACGCCGTTCTAGCATGCAATAGGCCAGGTTGTGTCACAGAAAATATATGTATGTGTTCGCATGCCAGAGGAACCAGGTATAATCCCCTTGTTAGAGTCCAAAGCAAAATGGAGCTCTCCCGTTCGTTTGGATTTTGGACCGTTCGATCGTTTTCCTGATGTGATTCCGGCCGTCGGATCTTGGGCTCGGCTCACGTGAGGCGTCGGATATTTACCAAATTGCTTTGAGCCGTCGGATAAAATTCCAATGGCAACATAATGTAAATACCTTACCCCCACCGGGGCATTTCGGTCATTTCGCGTAATGGGGGTATAAAAGGCAGCAGCTCCCGTGGTAGAGCTCTCCTCCCGCCTCGCCTCTCTCTCTCTCTCTCTCTCTCCTTCATCTTCACCCGTGGTAGAACCCTAGGTGCCAGCGATGGGGAGGCGAGCGGAGGAACCCTGCCGCGCCGCCGCCTCCGCTCGCCTCGCCATCGCTGGCACCTACCCGAGGCGTGGGTTCGCAGTCCTGCCCCCTCCCTTCCTCCTCTCCCGGTTCGTTCTCCCTCCCGTCCCAAGCCAGCCGCCGCCCCCACCCTATTGCCGATCTCCTCTCCCCCAACCTCGGTGCTGCCTCCTCCCTCTCTCCCATAGGCGCCCGCCGCTGCCATTTCACCTTCTCGATAAGGTCAGGTGGAGGCCAGATCCGCCATGCCCACAGCGTTGCTTCCGCTGACACGCTCCTGTGCCGTTCCCAAGCCCGATGCAAAGGAGATGCACGGCCATCCCCTCCCCGCGCGGTGGTGGACGCAGGAGGTGCACGTCTCCGTCGAGGTCATCGCGATTGGGTGAGAACCCTAGCTGATGCTCTGACCCTCACAACCCTCGCTTCGCCCCCTCCTTTCTCTTTCGCCTCTGAATCCGGCCGCCGCCGCCGCTGCTGTCTCTCTGCCTTGCCCCGCCATCCTGTTCCTGGTGAGATGAGGTCCTTCCTTTCTATTGCTCACATCAGTCATCCAGTTCTAGGCAGTGGATGAATCACTGAGATTGGGAGCAGAGGCAAGGTCTGATGGTGGTTGCTAGATGGGCTCAAGCGTTGCCAGACAAAAAGAAAGGCCACAATTTTTTTCTGCTGACTTCTCTCTTGTTGTTGCTGCTGCAGGATGTTGCCTCGCCCCTGCTTCTAACCTGGACTGGATCTCGTTGGTTCTTGCTCAACCTGCCAAAGGTCTCTCTTTACTGATCTCCATTTTTGTATCAAAATTGCATCAGACCATGTAGCACTTATTTCGAGCATAGAAGCATTAGTTAACACCTAATTTTACGCAATTGGGTTTCCTATTTTTCTGTTAGGTGCCATGACAAGAATCATTCAGTCAGGTGATTTACTGCATTGGAATTTGACAAATTTAATTCTGCCATAATATTCTTTCTTCACTGCTCAAGTAACAAGTCCATATTTGCATGTGTTGTGTTTTTGTTTCGTTTCAAGTTAACATTCCTCTTTTTCTAGGTCTATATGTTTAAGAATGACTCCACTCATGGCCCCTTTAAAGGATCCATTAAGATCATGGATGATTCAATTCTAGAGATTAATGTGGAGAAAATAACAATCAAATGCAAAATATGAGTATGCATCATTAGTATGCACCCTAAGGGGCAAAGATGCAGTCCTCCAGAGCGGTTGGAAAGAAGAAGAAGATGGGTAAGCTCCTATTCCTCTTCTGTGTTGGTTTAGCAGATGAAAAAATTAGGAAGAGGACTTGGAAGGGTATTTGCAGATCTATGTTGGTGCTCTCAGTCTCATCATTTATGCTATAGCAAATCTCTTTCATGTGCATAACCCATGTTAGTGAATCACCTGCTAGCCGCTGATTTACTCTTTGTTATTAATTAGTTTGAGAAAACACTACATGATCATGGTTCTGATTGTGCACCTTCTTGGCTTAGAAAAAGTAGAAAAATAGAGCAGTTTCTGGTTTCAAGTGATTGGGTAAGCTTTGGTTACCCAGAGAGTTGGACCATTACTTACACTTTAAAAACCAGTGTATATCGTTACTGTATGGGACATGTCCATGGCTATATTGATGTTCAGAAGAAGTGGTGAGAGGTTAGGGTTCCTACTTGAGCTCTGTATTTTTCCTGTGTATATCTTTGTGCTAAAAAAATGCATTTTTGTTAAATAGTAATTCCTAACTAATTGTTTCTGATAAACAACGATGCCGTCCTTACACAGGTTGTTTGATGTGTTCGTGCTTGTCGGCGGGACGGTGCAAGGCGCAACTCCGATGCGGTTCCTCGCCGGTTGGACGACGTTCAGGCGCAACCCCGACATGCACTAAGTACTGCCTCAGCTACAGCCTCCCTCGGTGAGGTCCATCTTCCTCCCGCTCCTCTGCTTCGGCTACTTTATGGGACATGTCCATGGCTATATTGATGTGGTGCTCGTCTGGTTGATGCTCTATGCCCTACTCATGCATCGGCTCCTGTAGTTGTGGATCCATGCCATTTTAGGGTTTGCGGGATGTTGTTCATGTTTAGTTGCTATCATAGGAGCTAATGTGATGCTCTGGTTTACATGTGGATGCCCTGGTCTTATAGCTATGCTCCTGGATTTGCTAGATTGATCAGTGGCGTTCGTGCTAGGGCGATGATGATTAATCGTGGCTGAAATAAGTGTGCCTTTGAGCAATCGTGGCACCTGTGCGTATCAGGTTGGATCCTCCCTCTTGTCTCTAGAATCCTTTTTGATCCTGTGATACTTGTTGTTGTCCTTGGATGGTCATTCTTGTTGAGCGATAACCAGGGCAGCTCCACTGTATGAACAGATTGATCTGGTGATAAGAGATGACGGGGGTAGGTTATATGATCGAGGAAAGGTGAATCTGAGCCCGCTATGCAATGAACCCTGAATCGAGAATACCATCCCATCCCCTTGTTAGAGTCTGAAGCAAAATGGAGCTCTCCCGTTCGTTTGGATTCTGGACCGTTCGATCGGTTTCCTGATGCGATTCCGGCCGTCAGATCTCGGGCTCGGCTCACGTGAGGCGTCAGATATTTACCAAATCGCTGTGAGCCATCGGATAAAATTCCAATGGCAATAGAATGTAAATACCGTGCCCCCACCAGGGCATCTGGGTCATTTCTCTTAGGGGCGCAGGGGTATAAAATGACCGCGGCTTCCTGCGATGAAAACCTAGCTGCTGCCTCCTCTCTCTCACTCGCTCCTGTAGCTGCCTCCCTCCCTCCCACGCAGGTGGTTCCCATGGCGATGGCGGCAGCGGCCACGGAGGAGGGCGGCATATCAGCGGCGCCGGCGATGGCGTCCGTGGCGGCCATGCAATGAGCCCTGAACCATTTTTTATTTGTATTTAAAGGTGTTTCTTATTTATGCTCAACGTTATTCGTGCTAGGGCGATGATGATTACCTTGGCTAGAATTAGTGTGCCTTTGAGCAATCGAGGCACCAGTGGGTATCAAATTGGATCCTCCCTCTTGTATCTAGAATCCTTTTTGATCCTGTGATACTTGTTGTTGTCCTTGGATGGTCATTCTTGTTGAGTGATAACCAGGGCAGCTCTACTGTATAAACAGATCGATCTGGTGATAAGAGATGATGGGGGTAGGTTATATGATCGAGGAAAGGAAAATCTGAGCCCACTATGCAATAAAACTGCAGCTACCTCCCCTAATGTGTGTAATATTGAAGGCAAAAAAGAACTTTTCATGTCTTGCTACTTTAAAATTCCAAAAGGTTCATTCTTCCTTTGCTGGTTACTTAACCATGTTTTTTGTTTTGCTTTGGTTCTGGTTGAGATACTAAAGGTTGTTTATATATGAAAAGAACGGACACTTATAGTTTTGTATGCCTCAACTGTAGCTTAGGATCCAGTGTTGTAGTGTCTTCGATCAGTATGTTCATATTGAGATGTAGGGATGCATGAGGCACGCCAACTTTCTTGGCTTGGCGGTTGCGCAATACTGATACTATGTATAACTTCACAACATTGCGAACTAATGGCCATGTTATAGTGCTTTTATGTTCACTCCTGATCCTGTCACTATCACAGGTGTGGTACACACATAAAGTGGAATCGAGCGTGACCCGCTGAAATTGTCATGATGCTGCATTCTTACAAAAAAACTAATTAGAGTGTCCTGTTGCGCTAGATGCTTGATGTTTTCCTTTAATCGGAAAGTCGTTCTAGGTAATTGACCCTTCTCCTTAAAACATACTTTGAAGATTTTGAATGACATTTTATTAGAGTAGTTTCCAAATGCTACCTTACCTATTTTCCTTTTTTGTTGTTTCTACTAGGTTTAAACTAAAAGGAGAAATAGCTATAAAAATTGTCCTTTATATTCTTTGTCAGGCCTTTTGCTCGGTCAAATCTGAGTTATGGTAGTTGCTATAAATGTCTAGGTTTCAGCTTAATATTTGCATTACATGCCCGGAGAACTAATGTTATGCTTGTACTAAATTGGAAAATAGCTGGCTACATTCGTGTGATGTTTTATGAATTTATTTTTTAATAATTCATGTGTTGTTTCATTCCTTGGAATACACTTTCCCCTGATTTATTACTCCTGAAGATGGTTCCATTTGAATGCGTGAAATTACAAGAGCTCAAGATTGTAGTTTTAGTCATAGGTCAACCAGGGCACTATTTCTAATGAAGGTCATGTTTCTATATGGTTTTTACTGTTCGGTGGTACATTTAGATAGTTAGCATCGTCCGTTGACTATGTGTTTTGTACCCTGTTGTTCCAGGGTGAGATTTCCTGTGATTTTGTGGAAGTAGATGATTGATAGAGACTCGGAGGAGGTAATTGATAGATATAGACGTCGTGGTTCCTATTTCTTCATGTACTATTTTTCTTCCAGTTTTCTTTTAATTACAAGCTACCTCTGCCATTGTAGTCATTTCTTTATTTCATACCAGTCTCTGTTGACTACTATGTAACCATGCATGGGTAGCTTAAATGGCATAAGTTCTTATTCAGTTAGAAAAAGGCAACAAAAAAAAACCAGGGTAATCTTGCTCTAGAAATTGCATGACATGTGCTTATTCTCATTTGTACATATGTGCGAGTTGAGTTCAAGAAATTCTTGCAAATGCATTTTTTGGATAACAGTCGTCAGCACATAACCATTTACTGATTTATATTAAACCCCATGGAAGCCAAGATAGGTTTAGGTTCATGTCTAATATATCTCATTTCACGGAATATAAATTTACTTGGAAGCTATATCCTCCCATGGTCCATTGTTTTATGCATTGTTCATGTTAACTTGGCTAAAAAGTGTTCAGGGAAGCTTTGAGTTTTGGCTGTTTCAAAATAAACACATCAAAGAAGATGTTATATACCTTTTGCCATTTAGCGGTGCTTAGGGAGTGAACAAGATCCACTCTAAAAAGCTCCGGCATCTGTCAACAAAGTGTAAGTGATGCAAGCGCACTGAAAATCAGCATTTTCTACTTCCTTGGAAATACTACATTCCAACTTGTCAGGATAATCTATGTTATGTTTCTGGATTGCAGTACCAGTGCAAAGCAGATGGAAAAGAATAAGGCATCGAAGGATGTTGTGCATGTGCCTCTGCTTCCTCCTGCTACTAATGAGGTGCTTGCTCTGTCTTATCTTACGACTGACAAGATGATTCTTAATTTAGCATTGGCGCCTGTTTGGCTTTCTTTCTTAAGGTCACGGATCCAGTTGTTGATCCTAAAACACAGGATGTTGATGGGGTTACTTTAAGGTGCTTGCCCTTTTCCAGATATTTTGAATCAGCTGTTATGTTTGTTGATGCGATTCCATTCTGTTGTGTTCAACTGTTGGTTGTTTTTGAAGGGGTGTTGATGCAGATGAGGGAGGCGAGGATCCCAGTGCCAGAAAAAGGCATAAGCTCTAGAGCAGCCGACGCCGATTGATCCACTCTTTTGGTATATATGCCTTGTCCTTATCTTTGGTGTCTTTCACTCGCGTTGTGCGTGTGCTATTCTTATTTTGATTTCGGCTTTTCATGTCTCACGTCCATGACGGTTGGCTATGGACGTACGACGATACCTGGATTTGCTGATATCCGTGGTGCTTCATTACGTGCTCAACGATGAAGCCCCTTCGTCGTACGGACCTGTCTACATGAAGACCTGTCACTTAGTATATAATCTGCTGCTTTATTTCCTTTAGGGGGTATGTGCCGCGGGTACTTTTAAATTTGAACAAAACCTACCTTATTATTACCTGTTTGCTTGAATGTGTGTCGCCCACAATGTAGTGGAGTATGAGCAGACGCAAACTTGTGGTGCTTATGGCTGTTGTTGGCAAATGACTTAAATATGTCTATGTGTGCCTTTTGTCCATTTCTTTAATTACGTCTGGGATGATCATATATATATATATATTGGCAGTGCTCATGCTTTAATTCATCCTTATACATGTATGGTTGATACTGCTTGTTGCGTGTGGAAATTTTGACATCTTATTCATTTGGACGCCCGATGTGTCCCTTTTGTTAGCACACGTGGATGTCATCGTTTTGTTCCCTGTGTCTGATTGATTTCCTCACAATAACTAAATGAGTAGGGTCATTGTTTTTTGCAATATTGTTCTCTATAAGATTGTTGTTTTGCTCCTTTTTTACGGATTTGTGTTTGTGGTTTTTTTATACTTGAAATGTTTTGGTGGTTGTATATAGATATACCCGGCAGCTTGCTGCCGGGGTGCGGCAAGCCGCATTTCCTATCTAGTGGTTAAGAAATGAGAGCAAACCGGTGATCAGCACTGCGTACGTATATTTAGATGCAAGGCAACAAAGGTGCGTTCAAATCAGCTGCTGCATGCATGCGGACGAATGGTAACCAACAACAAAGGTGCGTTCAAATCCCCAACCCATCAGGGTTCAAATCCTGGTGCTCGCATTATTTCTGAATTTATTTCAGGATTTCCGGCGATGCGCTTTCAGTGGGAGCAGACGTTCCCGTCGACGACGAGGCGCCTACAGTGACTTCGTAAATCTCAAGATGATATGTCGGCTCAGTCTCTCGGAAGTGCTCATAGGGGAAGGGTGTGCGTGTGTGCGTTCATAGGAGTGAGTGTATGCGCGTGTATATGAGCGCTTGTGTCTGTACTGATGCTAAAAAAAAAAACAAAGGTGCGTTTAAATCCTTGGGTGGACGAGCGACCAATTGCAACTGCCCGAAGCGGTGATCAGGGGATTTGTACTTGGATCCAACAACAAGACAACAAGGTGCATGCTGTCGAGATGGAACGCGATGTCTGCGTACGTGACTGGTCAATAATCACTCGCCGAAGCAGTGGCGGATACAGGCCCCAGGCCTGGGGCGTGAGGCCCAATTTCTTCCTAGATTGGAGCGAATTACTGTGCACATCGCTACAGTACACGAAGAGGGCCCGGGGCGGCCCGCTGGGCTGGCTCCGCCCCTGCGCCGAAGCGGTGCTCTGGGGATGCGTGGTTAGGGCCAATGGCAACACGACGACAAGGAGGTATGGGCGGTTCGGCAGTTGGTTCAGCGACAGCGAATTGTTGGGGTAATTTAAAATTTACCGGGACACCCAGACTAGTCCAGCTTGCCGCTTACTTAGTTCTCCAGAGATTGGCACCGCTTGCATGGTCTACTCTGGACGCGTCTGTGTTTTGCTTTTTGTAAGCGGCGCTGCTTATATGGGTCATTCTACACCTGCCGCTGTACACTTTGTGTTTGGTTTTGTTTTCGACTCTCCATCCCTCTATACACTATAAATAGGTGTCTCCCTGGAAGGAGAGCTATGGCGAGTTATGGCCTTGGACTGGAACATCCCCAAGGTGAAGGCCACCGTCAACACTGGCCCAGAGTGGATCTTTTCACTGCTGGACCCCTTGGATGAGACGGCGAGACTGGTGGTGCTCATGACCATGTGGAGAGTATGGCATGTCCGAAATGAGATCACACACGACAAGGCGCCGCCCACTGCCGAAGCCTCTCGACGCTTTTTGCAAGGATACATCAACTCACTCCTGTGCATACAACAACATCCTGATGGTAACCTAGAGAAAGGGAAGATGGTGGTCCTGCCTTCACCACCATGCGCTTCAGAAAGTACGGCACTCAAGGTGCGCGCATGCTAGGTACCGCCCCAGCCGGGTTGGGTTAAGTTGAATACGGGTGGGAGCTACATAGCAGCCACGGGTGCGACGGGAGGAGGTATGATCCTGCATGATGACAGAGGCGAGATCATCTACAGCGCATGTAGCAAGCTACACACATGCAACAACGCCTTAGAGGCGGAGCTAGCAGCGTGCAGAGAAGGCTTAGAGCTAGCCTTGCACCGACCTAACCTACCTATTCTGGTTGAGTTGGATAGTGCGGAGGCGGTGTGGATGATTACAGCGCGAGAGATCGATAGATCGTCACATCGTGCACTTATAGAGAAGATTCGTAGGTTGGCTGGAAGCGATGCTAGGGAGATCTCTTTTACTCTTTGTAGCCTTCTGTAGAACATGATTAGTCATGAGCTTGCCGTCTATGGCCCTAGCATTCCGTGCATAGCAGTCTGGCTTACTACGGGGATGGACTTTGTTGTAAACCTGGCTCTCGCTGAAAAGCCTCCTAAAGTCATGAGAATTCCCTTTTCCGTGCCGAAAAATAGATGTTCTTTCTTCCTGTACTTCGCCTACTTTCTTTGGTTTGTTTCTTTCTTCTTGTTTATACTAGCTTCATGGTTCGTTCTTCCTGCTGTCATAATGGGCTGCGGCGTCCGGGTCGGCCTCCTCAGCTACGTGGAGCTGTCGTTGGTCGCCGTCCTCCTACTCCGCCTGATGTTGGCACTCCAGGTCTGCAGCAGCGACCACGAGGCCATGAAGTGGTTCACGCAGCGCGTGGCGGCAGTGTAGGCGGCTCGTAGTTCTACCGCTGGCGGTGGGCATTGGCACAACTCTCGTGTGATCGTGGCTATGCACCACTAGGCCAAGCTGAGTGAAGGCGGCGGCGGCGGGGGCGAGGACGACCTTGCGGTAGAGGAAGCCGCGCGTCTGCTCGGCTGCCAGCGTGAAGGTGCCAACCTGGTGAAGGGCTCCAGCGTGAACTCCAAGTGGGAGCCCCCGTGGAGCGCGTGGGATGGTGGTGATGGCCGGGAGCGCGCGCTGCTCGCCGGTCACCGGGTTGACGAGGCCCAGCGTGGCGGCGGCGGCGGTGACGAGCCACTCGCGGGAGGAGCCGATGAAGGCGTGGGGCGGCGCGGCGGTCGCGACGGAGAAGAGCGTGGCGGTGTCCAGGGTCCGGCCGGGGAGGAGGAGGTACGGCGCCTCGGGCCTGAAGGCGTGGCGCTTGGCGCGGGAGACGGCGAGGCGCTCGGGGAAGGCCAGGCGGGCGTGGATGTTGGCCAGCACATCCGGCGACAGGCTGACGCCGGCGACGGCGGGCTCTGGCTCTGGCTCTGCCTCTGCCTCTGCGTGGTCTGTCGGCATGGCACTGGCACCCCACGGATCGATGGTTTGGGCGGCGGCGGCGGCCTATATTACTCCGTTACTATATTTTTTTTTGAGATGATATCCGATTCTACTACTACTCCTACTTTGACGGCAGTTCAAGCCCTACTCAAATTTTTTATTCTTTTTCTAAAATCAAATACAAATCCAATATAGTAATTACTAAAGTTTATTTATTCAACCTCCAGTTTAGACTAAGGTCAACTATAAATCCCAAAGTTATTTACTAGACTAGACTTCAATTCAAGTCTTATCTGTGCTTGGACTAAATTCAGTTTAAATTTATTTTTCTAAAATCAATTTAACTCCAAAATTTTACTAAGTAAATTTTAAGTTTCCCAATTATATTGCAAAAGGATTTATTCAATTTGAGTTCATGGTTCTAAGGTTATAACCAATTTTAACTTGAACTGAATCCAAATATTACTTTGAATTTCCTAAAGTCAAATAATAATCCAAAAATATTAATAAAGTTCATTTTAAGTTTCTGAACTTAGTTGCAAAAGGAATTATTCCATTTAGGTCTTTTATTTAAAGTCAACTCAAATAGTTCCAAATTTCTTTTAAATTCTGGCATCTACTGGATTCTACCTAAATTCATTTTTTTTAATTATTCAAATTTTATTTTCAGTGAGACCATTTGAAACTTAATTTTACTAAGTTTATTCTGTAAAAGGATTCAATTTAATTGGATTTATAAATTACAAGTTATGCCCAATTTAAATTTAAATTCATTCTGCTTGAATTTGAATTTTATACTATTCAAAGGCTAAATATTTTTGGACTAGCTGAAAGTGTATTTCATAAGTATCGTTCTGCAAAAAGTTCACTAAATTAGCATTCGTAGATAAAAGTTACGATGGTTTGAAGTGCTAGGGGTTTTCTATAAAACTACCAAATAATTCAATTAAACGGAAATTGTTCTGAATAATGTTTTGGATAAGGTGGGACACGTGATTGGCCGGTACCGATTTGGTAAGTGAGTGCGTGTGTGAACTGTGGGATTGAAACAAACAGACGAGATTAGATTTGGGCCTCACCGGGGTTAGGTGAACGACGGTGCTACGCCGCTCGATATATTCTTTTGGCATATATTCCCCAAAAAGAGTGAATACCTCCAAGTCAGTAAAACACAGAATGGATGTTTCTCATCTAAAAAAAAAAAAACTACTAGCACAGAATGAGAAAACACTACCCAAGATACATATCAATTAAAATCCATTAATAACACATCCAAACATAAAGGAGGGTTGATTCTAAACTGTTTGCCACGCCCCTAAGAAATGAAATGCTCATCACAAGAGCCTCGAGCTGGCTGATAAGTCTACTCATCAGAATACTCAACAGGATCACAGAAACGAACCGGGGTCTCAAACATAATGGTGACCATCCGGAACAGCACTGGGAGACGCGCCTTTAGCCAGAAAATGTTGCAATTACCTTCGAGTACACGAACAGCAATATCATCTAGCATTGTGCTCACATGTTCGGCTCGGCGTGAGACCAGATCCTGCAATCCGCCCAAGGCTTCCTTATAGCACTTCGCCAGATGTAAGAGCTTAACTGCTGAGTTCCGCATGACTAGGAGGGCTTGCAGGGCGCCCCGTTCCAGCTTGGCCTCCTGATCCATGAGCTGGGGTAACACATCAAGCTCGAGCTTTTGGATTTCCAGCGACAAGCCTGCCACGTCCGAGAGGATTTCCAGCTGCGGGCATACCCACCACGACTCCATGATCAGCGGGTGGAGGAGTGCATACGACTCGCACGCTATGCGCACCGACTCCAGAGAGACAAGACTCACAAGCATGGACTTATTGGAGTGGCCCAGCTCATCGGAGCGGGCCTGCAGGTCTTGGATTTGGGCATGGGAGTGGATTTGGTAGAGCATCATTTCCTTTTGGCGGCGAAGAAGACTGCAGCAGCAGAAACAGACAGCACAAACAGAGGAGGATTTAATGTCAGGAAGAGACCATACGGCACCAATCCAAGCTTCTACTTAATTAGTTAGGACAGCATATGTATATTTGCATTGTGCGACAGAATAGTTATTAATATGAAGTGAAAGCAATCCAGCCATGTATTTATACTGATAGGCAACTAAACAAAATGAATGAATACCCAAAACAGAAAAATAATTAACAGAGGGGGGAATATAATATAATTTGGTTCAAAGTAGATAGAGATCCCATCATTCATTGTATTATTGTGTGAGCAAGAAAATTGCATCTATCTCCAGAATTAATGCCTCACCATCAAAGGAAACAATAAACTAAACAGCAGGGAAATAAAAAAATTGCATCCCAATTAATATTCGTTTTCTAGCTTTGATTTTGTTGTTTTTCGTCCTAATTCGAAATTTCCCCACCAAATTTTTTTGTGATTTGTTGGCATGATGAAGTTTTGTTGATTTTGATCCATGGATTTGCTTGGTTTCCCCAAGTTTCCCCATCTTTCATCCACAAAATCCCTTGGATTTTGCCCCCGAAATCATCAATTTCCTCCCAAAATCGTGACAGGCACAGTTGAAGAATTCATGAGAAACCAAAATCTGACCACAACCAACCAAGCAAACCCTAACTAAAACCCTAGGTGGTGTTACCCTAATACAAAACCTAACTAATTAAATCCTATCCTAGCCGAGGTTCCTCATACGAATAGGATACAAACGGCGCTGGATCCGAGACCTATGAACCGGCGCCGCGCCGCGCCTACCAACCACAATCGGAACGAGCAACTCCGGAGGCGGAGGGAGACCACGCTGGATCCGAGACCTACGAACCAGCGCCGCGCCTACCAACCAATCGGAACGAACTCCAAGCTGATCGGGATGTACAAGCATGTGCTCACCTCGGACGGTCGGGCGTAAGATCTGATCTGGAGAGGAGGACGAGGCGTCGGGTGATTTCCGTGAGATTGGGTCGACAGGTTGCCGGGAACGGCGGCGAGGCGATGGAGTGCGGGGGGGAGACGGAGGCGGGCGGCTTTTACAGGAGAGAGGGCAAGAGGGGTTCGGGCCCGTTTAACCCAGGCCGTGCCGGCCCATTTGGCATTCTCTGATTTTTATCAATTTATTAGTAGTAGCAAAAATGCCCGTGAGTGCAAGTATTGAACATATAGTTTATTGCATGGTTACTTATAATTGTATCATGATATTTATTTATTTAACTAACACATCATGTTTTTCAATTTGTCTTCAAATCACCCGTGTGATTTACATATATATCCACTACTGCATCATGTGTTTCATCAGTTTATCTTGTGATTTAACCCTGCATGACACGCTCATTCAACTTTGGACCAAATATTTCTTTCTTTTAATAAAAACTGAGACATCCCTCGATTTTTTTGAAATTAAAAAAAGAACAAAAACAATTCTAGACCTAGCTAGAGTACCAAACCAAAAATAAAACAAGAAAACTTGCGACATATACACACAAACAGAAAAAAACAATATTGGCTTATGGGTCCAGTGAGATTGTAAATTGTTTGTACTTCCCTAGATAGTAAATACTCAAACACATGCTTTGTCACACACATTCTCAACCACCAGATTAACAACTCTAGAAGCTTCAGATGGGCCCTACGTGTCATAAGGCCCAGTTCCATAAAGCTAAGCCCACGTCGATCTTTATAGTGAGTCCGACTTTCATTATTATATTAGAAAAAAAATGAAAACTCCATCTTTATCCTTTCACCTAAACCGCTTCGGCAGATTTTCCATCTCTAGCTAGCGCCGCTCATCCGTCGTGCAATCTTCGCCCATCGTTGGCGCTGGTTTGCATCCCTGCTGTCTCCCAACTTACCAACCGGGGCACAGGATCACCAAGGCCACTGTCATAGATCAGCTTCCTCGCACGGACATCCGAGCTCCCGTTTTGGCACCGCAAGAGCTAATACAAGGCTCCTGTGGTGGCCAAAATTGAAGACCGCTTGGTTAGAGAAAATGTGAACTCATAGCTTCGTTAAGAATGAAGACTGTTTGAATGCAAATTGCTCTTTAAAAACTATTTTGTTCAATAATTCTCATGTAAATAACTATTTTACAAAGATAAACCAATGATTTTTAAAATAAAAACATTGCAAAACCAAATTAAATCATTACTGTCTCATGATCACTCTCTTACATGCTCGTGAGTTGGAGATGGCCAAGCATCACATCCAGCACTCCAGCGTGTACCCGTTGCTACTCCGAGCGATGCCGATGCAGTTCGAAGCTTTTGGCCCTCGTTGGTGTTTCATCGAACACGGTGCGAGCGGACATGAGGTCACCACCACCGACGCATGCATCGAGACAGTTGAAGAAGCATGAGTTAAATTATCCTACTCATGATCTGGAGTTAGCAGCTGTGGTACACGCATTGAAGATCTCGAGACACTATCTGATTGGTCACAAGAGTGATATCTACACCGATCATAAGAGATTGAAGTATATATTCACTCAGACATGTCTGAATTTAAGACAACGTCGTTGGCTAGAGTTAATCAAGGATTATGAACCGGAGGTACATTATCATCCATGTAAGGCGAATGTTCTAACTGATGCTCTCAGTAGGAAGAAATATGACAGCAATCGTAAGTTGAGACCAGAGGCAGAAGAGTTGTATGCAGAGTTGCAACATCTGAACCTTGGTATTGTTGCTAGTGCTATGGAGATAAAAGTGATTCCTACGTTGGAGCAAGAAATACGTAAGGGTCAGCTAGAATATGAAAAGCTAAAGGAGATAGCTGAGAATGTGGTGATTGGTATAAAGCACCTGGCTTCAGAATAGATGAGAATGGAACCTTATGGTTTGGAAAAAGGATATGTGTGCCTGAGGTGAAGGCCATTCATGATACATTTTTGCATGAAGCACATGAGTCAGCCTATTCTATTCATCCTGGAAGTACTAAGATGTATCTAAATCTTAAGGAGAAGTACTGCTGGTATGGATTGAAAAGAGATGTGGCTGAGTATGTAGCTATATGTGACACTTGTCAGAGGGTAAAGACTGAGCATCAGAGACCCGCTAGTTTGTTGCAACCAACGAAGATTCCTGAGTGGAAATGGGAATAAGTCGGAATGGACTTTATAGTGGGATTACCACATACTCAGCAAGGTTATGATTCTATATGGGTAATAGTGGATCGTCTCACTAAAGTTGCTCACTTTTTGCCTGTCAAGACTACTTATAGCGGGGCAAGATTGGCAGAGCTATACATGGAAAGAATAGTATGTCAGCATGGAGTTCCTAAGAAGATTGTGTCTGATAGAGGTACGCAGTTCACGTCCATCTTTTGGCAGAAAGTGCATAAATCTTTGGGAACGAAGTTGAATTTTAGTACAACATATCATCCTCAGACTGATGGACAGACAGAAAGGCTCAATCAGATTCTTGAAGATATGTTGAGAGCTTGTGCATTGCAGTATGGTACTAGTTGGGATAAAAGTTTACCGTATGCGGAGTTATCTTACAACAACAGTCACCAGAATAGTCTAATTAAAGATGGCACCGTTTGAAGCATTGCTACATGACGGGCCGTTGGTGTGTCTTGGTATGCACTGTGCGTGCAATGTGACTACAAAAAGTTGTTGCATGTCGAGACGTAGTTTATCGGTGCATGTGGATCCTATAGGCTTATTTGTTCCTTGTATGTGGGCATGGTGCGTGTTGGCCCAAGTGACATGTGTCAGTGCATTGTGACATCTATTGGTGCATCTGGCCCTTATACCAATTATTTGTGCAAATAGATCAATATTGATACATGTCGGTCCATTGTCGCATCTTGGAGTGGAATGTGACTAGAAGAATTGGTGAATGATTTGGACCCCTTTTGGCATGTGTGAGTCCAATGAGACCAATGTTGTTGCGTGTTGGTCAAGATGGTATCGACACGTGCAGTGTGAATATTACTGGTACATGTCCATCGTTATAGCGTCTGTGTGTCGAAGGAGAACAAGTTTGGTGCATGCTCTTGTGTGCCAACATGTTATGTGGGAACAAAAAAACTGTCAACAGTTCATTTCTGTGGGCCCAGAAACAATGGGAATTATTTCTAGAGTACCTACTTGTAAACTTTGCACAGTTCTAGTTGGGTGCTGATGTGGAATTTTTTTTTCCCGCGGTGCACTTACAAACAGGACTCACTTGTCAGAAATCATGTCAACCCACCCAAAATGGCGGATTAGACCTTGCTGCAACAAATTACCCCAATATGTGTTTTTTTGCAACAAACCTGTAAAGTAGGTGTTCTATGCAAAAGTAACACCAAAAGTAGGTGGTTTGTGCAATTTCCTCGCTAAACCACAGGTCAAAAAATATACAAATTCATGACAAAAAAATTTAAAGCGGTTGGGGCGTGCACGAGCGCACGACGCCACGCGTCTAGCCTTGGTAACTCCAAACGTCCACCCACACGCCAAATAAAGTCCGCCTCCCCCACCCCCGTCTCCCCCACTCCCCCACCCTTGCTGCTTTTCTTCCCCAAATCAGCAAAAACCCTCTCCTCTCACCTCGAACCCTACCTCCTACGAGCCAGCAACCACCTCCCTTGTCCTTCGTCATCGGAAGATGAAGGCCAGCCGTGAAGACACGACGGTGGAGAAGGATGCAGCGGTAGAAGCAGTGGAGAAGCCTGCTGTGGTCATTGCCGCCGCGGTTGGCGCGACCGACGGCGCCGTCGCGGTGACGGGAGACGGTGCACTATCTGCTATGACTGCTCCGGCCGCCGTCGCAACGGTCGAGCCTACGGTCGGGGAGCAGGTGGAGGAGGAGGTGGCGATGGATCTGGAGGAGCAGAGGGCCAAGCGAAAGTGCGAGCAGTACGAGCTCATCTACAAGTACTACGAGGAGGCCGAGCTCGACGCTCAGGAAGTGCAGGACGAGGCTGTTGAGTTCGACGAGGAGGTCGATGAGCTCTCGGAGGTACTACTCTGTTCTGTCCTATTCTCCTACTCTGTTTTTGGGGTTTTCTCCCATGGGGTTTTCTCCTAAATTGCATGCAGCACGGATTAGATTTCGTCCAGATAGGTTATGTTTCTTGATCTCTCCCTTAGGGTTAGGATTAGTACTAGTTGTTTCATACATTTGGAAGGAAACCCCTTCAATTTGAAACCTGGCATGGAACAGTAGTCATGTAGGCCTAAAACCCCCCTGTGCGTGCAATTATTTTGTGAAGATGAGTAAGAATATGATTTAGAAACTGATTATGAATCAGTTCTGCTGTAGAAAACGGTGTATTTCTTAGGTATCACCTCTTTGATTCGTACGATTTCCAAAATGCAGGAATAGGGTAAATGTGGGATTAGAGTGGCATGTCATCTTGAATCCTACATGATTGTATGAGTGTTTGATTGTGCATACTAAAAACGTAGGATTCTTTCAGATAGGTTTGAGTGGATAGAAAATTTCCTACAAATTTGTTTATTTCATGACAGTCAACAAGAGGATCAATGATTAATATCTAGAACTTGAAAAGTTGACATGCAACAGTAAATATTTATCAACGGTGCTTGAGCTTCTATAAATGGTAACTTTTAAAACATGTACTTTGGAAACAACTTTGAATATTTGCTGTTGGATGAAGCCAATCCAACGATGAACAGATGGTAAATCCCAACATTGTTGGTCATTCGATATCTTATTTACTACAAAAGAAAAATTCCAAGCATGTGTACTATCTAGAATATTCCATTTGTAAGCTTAAGCACAATGCTACCTATGCACAAACAACCTCATAGCACTATGTTTCTCCATTGTTATAGAATCTTGGATACTTTAACAGCGCAAACTCTTTTCTTCTAAATGAATGTCTAATGCTTTGAACTTTGTGAATCTGAATGCATATTATGCACAAACATTATCACTTTATTAAAGAAAACACACACAAAAAAATCCATTGCTAAAGTAGCATAGCAATGTAAAGTGCATCTGAAATAATTGACATCAACTGTTGCTTTCATGCCCAATGCACGTGTGCCTCGCTAGTAACCAACAATACTATCAATGATGAGAGTTTAAATCAGTAGAACCCCTGTTACAACTATGCTTTGTTCCTCAATTGTGCAATCCATTATCTGGTTTTGTTATTCATGAAACTATGCTCCGTTCTAAAATAGTGGCAACCCATTATCTGGTTTTGGTATGCATGAAACTGGACCACATCATCGAGTTATGCATCTGGTCAGCACTGATGCATGCAGTAACAATTTACGGCCACTGCCTGCCATTAACAACAAACATGGATTAGTTCTTCTCATGCACAAATCAATCCATGAAACTATGCCACATCAGTAATCATGCATGCCAAGTCCATGCAACAGTACATTTCTAGCAACAAGATTTTCTATTGCATTCTTACTATATATAATTTTTCATTACTAAGTGTAATCTTAATGCTCCATATGCACAAAGCTGATTCCACATTTCCTCCTTTCTTATAAAATCTTTCATACCTTAACAGTGCAAACTTTTTCTATCTGCTTCATGATTTCCATATAATGAAGTGGATTATGCATCTTATTTGCAATCTGATTGCCAAATCTGTTGAGACCTTGTAAACAGTACATTTATTTAGTTGTCAGAAAAACTAGTTTATTTGATGAAAATCATGAAGCCTTACAACTATATTGTGAAGACATTTTCTGATTGCAGTCAGTAATTCATTGCAGAGTTTCTTATGTACGCACCCTATGTAATTATTAGCAACAAGGATGAGTAATTAAATCCATAATTTCTTATGTTCGCAACCGATGTACCTCAGTCAAAAATTTCTCTTTTTATACATAATTCATGACATGATTCATATGATTTGTTGTCTTCAAAATATCAAGTGAGGGCAATCTTTTCTTTGTTGATGCGGTAGTTTTACTTTGTAGTATGTACTCATCTAGTTTGAATATAATTAAATTAGATATTGTCTGGTATCTCTTTATGATAAACCAGATCATACAAAATATTGTTGCAAGAAATGGCAAGAAATGATCCTATTTTTGGAATTATCTGTTTTCAGTATGAAATAAAATATGTGCTTGAATGCAGTAAAATGATTTGTTCATACCCTAAAACCAGAACCCTTCAGTTAATTGTCAACTTAGATTGTACAAATAGGAGTACTTCTTTACAGGGGAGAACATGTACGCATGCAAAGCAAAGAAAAAAGAACAAGAAAGATAACAAATAATACATAAACATATATTGCAATACATGAGGTACATGTGTTGGAAATATGCCCTAGAGGCAATAATAAATTAGTTATTATTATATTATATTTCATTGTTCATGATAATCGTTTATTATCCATGCTAGAATTGTATTGATAGGAAACTCAGATACATGTGTGGATAAATAAGACAACACCATGTCCCTAGTAAGCCTCTAGTTGACTAGCTCGTTGATCAATAGATGGTTACGGTTTCCTGACCATGGACATTGGATGTCGTTGATAACGGGATCACATCATTAGGAGAACGATGTGATGGACAAGACCCAATCCTAAGCCTAGCACAAGATCGTGTAGTTCGTATGCTAAAGCTTTTCTAATGTCAAGTATCATTTCCTTAGACCATGAGATTGTGCAACTCCCGGATACCGTAGGAGTGATTTGGGTGTGCCAAACGTTACAACGTAACTGGGTGGCTATAAAGGTACACTACAGGTATCTCCGAAAGTGTCTGTTGGGTTGGCACGAATCGAGACTGGGATTTGTCACTCCGTGTAAACGGAGAGGTATCTCTGGGCCCACTCGATAGGACATCATCATAATGTGCATAATGTGACCAAGGAGTTGATCACGGGATGATGTGTTACGGAACGAGTAAAGAGACTTGCCGGTAACGAGATTGAACAAGGTATCGGGATACCGACGATCGAATCTCGGGCAAGTACAATACCGCTGGACAAAGGGAATTGAATACGGGATTGATTGAATCCTCGACATCGTGGTTCATCCGATGAGATCATCGTGGAACATGTGGGAACCAACATGGTTATCCAGATCCCGCTGTTGGTTATTGGCCGTAGAGTTGTCTCGGTCATGTCTGCATGGTTCCCGAACCCGTAGGGTCTACAAACTTAAAGTTCGATGACGCTAGGGTTATTAGGAAGACTTGTATGTGATTACAGAATGTTGTTCGGAGTCCCGGATGAGATCCCGGACGTCACGAGGATTTCCGGAATGGTCCGGAGGTAAAGATTTATATATGGAAAGTTGTTGTTCGGGTTCCGGGAAAAGTTTGGTTTTTTCCGGTATTGTACCGGGAAGCTTCCGGAAGGTTCCGGAGGATTCCGGAGAGGTCCGGAGGTCCGGAAAATGTTCCACCACGTCCAATACAGCAGCATGGGCTGTAGGGGGGCGCCCTAACCTTAATGGGCCAAGGGCACTATCGGTGTCAAAACCGGCGGATCTCGGGTAGGGGGTCCCGAACTGTGCGTCTAGGCCGGATGGTAACAGAAGGCAAGGGACACGAAGTTTTACCCAGGTTCGGGCCCTCTTGATGGAGGTAAAACCCTATGTCCTGCTTGATTAATATTGATGATATGGTTCCACGGCGCATAGTATGTTGATGCTGATGCTCTTGCTTTTTGGCCCCTTGGTTTTCTTGCCAACTCCACTAGGCCTCCTCAACTTTTGCACCTGATCATGTCCCACTTCTTCAGTTTGCACTTCTGCAGATTGAGTATTTGCAACTCAACACTTGGTAGCACAACCTTCAAACATGGCAACACAATTGTCGAAGCAGATTCGCATGGCAGCACAACAGTTGCTTCATCTGCAACAGTTTCAGATTGCCCTAGCGCCTGCAAAACAGATTCAATATGCATCACATCATCCAAAACAGAAACACTTAGCTCATGTTCAGCAGTAACAATTTCAGTTTGCTCCATATCTTTGTCACCAAACATTATCTGCTTAGTGCTCTTCCTTCTAAAACCATTGAGTCTTGCTTTTTTCACTAGCCAGCATTGTTCAATAACAAGAGGTGGGGCTTTTTCTGCACGCTTCCTCCTCAAAAATAAAGCATTTGACTTGGTTAGATACTAGAACAAGTAGCAAAATCAAAAACTTGCAAAAATAGTAACATAAACATACTTTAGCCTCTGAGGAGTGTAGATGCACTTGGATGAACCAATTCTGTGCCCAAGTACCTCACACAACTTGCACCTATTTTTGTTACCTTTTTGAGCCCTTTTGGGATTATCATTCTTTTCCTTTTCCTTTTCCCCTTCTTACTACAACCACCTTTTTCAAACCAAGCTTTGAATCTGCTCTGTTTCGGCCTCCCAGCCTTTCTTCTAGTGACAGGGGGACAGGAGGTAAATTCTATTTCCACCTCAGGCCACTGAGATTGGTCAGTCAGTGCAGGAATTGGACTTGCATATGCAGTTTTGATTTTTTGTACTGAATAATACTCATGCAAATATGGGTGCATATTTAACCTGGGTTTAGATGCCAAAAAAGTATGGAATGCTCACATGGTTTTCCAGTGTGTTGCCATTCTTGGCAAGTGCACTCATGCAACTCAGTATTTACCACATGCCTCTTACCACTCTTTGTATCTCTAACTTCAGCACCCCACAAGGAAGATTTCTCAATAGATAGATGTGAAAGATTTCTACTCATGTTGACCACCTGTTGTACCACTGCTAGAAGCTTGTCCCCTTCCAAAATATTAGCAATGTTTCCTCTCAACTCCCACAAACGCATGATCATGATCCTTATTTGGTCCACCATGTCATGCACAGGCAAGTCTTTCAAATCCTTCACTTTGTTGTTAAAACTTTCTGCCAAGTTGTTATTGATATGATCACATTTTATGGTAGTATTAAAACCTGATCTATACCACAACAGAGAATGGTGGGTGTTCAACCATGAAGCAAATTCATTATCACTACATGATGCCAATATCTTACCAAGGTGATAGGAATGTGTCTGTCTGGTGTAGGATCTTGTTGCTGGCCACATGCGCCCAAATTCATCTCCTCTGAATTTTTTTATCAGATTCATCCACATATGTCCAAAGAACTCCCTCTGCTCAGCATGGGGGAAAACATTTTTTACTGCATTTTCCAACCCTTCACATGCATCTGTGTGGATGGCCAAAGGAGAAACTGGCCCTATGCATCTTTTCAGCTGCATCATGAACCATATCCATGATGCCTCTGTCTCTGATTGAAACATTCCTATTGCAATTGGGAACATCCAGCTGTGTCCATCTAGAGCATTGCATGCAGCCAACTGACCATTCCACTTTCCAGTCAAAAAAGATGAGTCTATGCTCAAATATGGACGACAACCTGCTTTGAGTCCATCTATGCAAGGCTTCAAACACATAAAAAACTTGCTGAATAAAACCTTGCCATCCTCTGTTACCTCTGTATCTATCTCCACCACACTCCCAGGTGACCTCTTCTCCACCTCTGCTATAAAACTATACAACATCCTAAATGTATTTGCCCAGTCACCATACAATGATTTCATGGCCCTTTGTTTTGCTTTCCACGCTGTGGTATATTGCAGCCGGATGGGGTACATCTTCTCCAAGTCAACTTTAAGCCTCTTTGCAGTAGTGTTTGGAGTCTTGGCTAAAATAGGAGTAATCTTCTCTGTAACCCAAAGTTGTGATGTCATCTTTGAAACTCTCTGTGAAGTGGTCATACATGTATGCTGGTGTGGTATTTGATTTACCCTTACTGTACTTCCATCAGGTTGTAGTCTGGCAGACAAGTACCATTTGCAAGGATTGCCACCACCATCATAACCTTTGCACCGAGCATAAAATTTCTTTCGATCAGTCAACATAGTCTTGGCATCAAACTCTTTTTTCACTGCATAGGTCCTGAAAGACATCCTAAACTCCTTCATGCTTGGCCACAACTTTCCCACCTCAATAACTAGGTTCTCTTTGTCATACAAACAAACCAGCTCATTATCATCTGCATCATCCACATCATCTGCAGCCTCTCTCATCAGCTCTTCTTCATCCTCATTTGCATTTCTAGGGCATGTGTTACCATCAGCAGGCAAAGAACTGTCATCCTTCTCCTTATCTTTGTCATCAACTTGAATGCCAAACATTTCGGCCATATCAATGTCAGATATTGGTGTAATGACCAAATCTGTTTTTTCATTCAACTCTACTACATTCCAGTCAACAACAATCTTCCTAGCACCATGGGTTCCCTCCTCTCCATCTGCATCAATCCCTGTATCTTCAGCTACTACAGTCAGTTCAGTCAACAATGCCAACATCTTCTTCTGTGAAACCCACTCATCATCTTCCATCTGTGCAACCATCTTTGATGGCACATAACCAACTCTGGAATGAGTTTGCAGATCAATTAGCTCTGCATAAAATGTTACTTGTTTGCTTGCCCACCCTTCTTGCTGATCAATTTCAGCAACCATGGATTATCTATCTTCAATTCTCACATATTCACCATTATAGTTATTGAAACTTTGCAGAGATACCTCTTGTTCTGGACCCCAAACAATACTCTCCCCAATTCTCTCCACCAAATTGCCCACGGCCTTCTCCTTCATGCTCTCCAATTCCTGGGGATCAACATCTGCAAATTCGACATCCAACCTCACGGTGGTATCTCTATCAATGTCTTGGACACTGCCATCACTGAGTTTGGCTTTACAGGGAAAAAATTCCACTATAATTACGAATGTGGTGGCAGAACCTGAACCTCCCCTGTTTTGTCAAGGGCAGGCAGCGGCGGCAGTGTAAGCTACAGTCACTACCAAATCGAGTTCGATTCTAAATCACCAAGAAAAGAGGGCGGCATTACTGATTTGAAGCACTGTCTTCTCGCTCCATCTCATCCAGCCCTCACTCCATCTCCTATCCAATCGAGATTCTAAAACACCAAAAAACAGGGGCAGCATGAGGCCACAGATTTGTCCAAAATTCAGTGGAATGGGAGTAGTGTTTGGAAAATACTCACTCGCAATAGCCGCTGCAGAGAAAGGCGCTCCACCACTGGGCCGCGGAGAAGAAACAACCCCCGGATCCAATAGAGCCCGCCCAATTCTAAATCGCCAAGAAACAGAGGCGCAGCATGAGGCCACAGATCCCTCAAAATTCTGGGGAGTGGGACTATGATTTCGGGCTCACCTCGCAATAGCTCTGCCGCTGCCGAGAAATGCACTCCACCACCGCGGAGAAGAAACCGCTGCCAGAGAAGATGCTTACGGTGGCGCCGCTCGCCCAGTCCAGCACGGGCGAGTCGAGCACGGTCACACAGTCACCGATCGAGTCATGGACGATTGACTCTTGACTACGTGGCCCTAGGTGGACCCCACCAGTCAGAGCACATAACCCTCAGTGTCCTAACCAAACCTCAGCCTAACTAACAGCCACTAGCCGCGTAAATGGGTTGTCTTGCTTGAGCTATTTATGCGTTGGGAGACGTCGCATGAGAGTTATTACAACCAACGACGTCGCATTAGAGACAATTCACACCAACGACGTCGCATGGAAGCTATTTGCCCCCAAGCAAGGCCTTGCGTATGCAAATGCAAGTAGTACTAGGAGCTACTCCTTCCCTCTCGCATTCCAGCGTGGTAGATCGATGGAAGCTAGCAGGTCGTCCTCGTTGCTTCCGGCAGCTCTCCTCCTGGCCCTGGGCCTCCTCCTGAGCCGCCCCGCCGCCTCCAGCCCTCCGCCGGACTCGGTGTCCTGCGCCCGCGGCACCTCCGACTGCATCCTCGCCAACGTCTACGGCTCCTTCCCGGACCGCACAGCCTGCCGCGCCGCCGACGCCGCGTTCCCGCGCACCGAGGCGGAGCTGGTGGCCGCCGCGGCGGCCAAGCGCAAGGTGAAGGCGGTCCCCAGGCACTCCCACAGCTTCCCCAAGCTGGCCTGCCCGGCGGCCGCGACGACACCATCATCAGCACGGCGCGGCTCAACCGGACCGTCAGCGTCGACGCCGTCAAGGGGCTGATGACCGTTGAGGGCGGCATGGTGCTCCGGGACCTGATCCGCGCCGCCGCCGCCGCGGGGCTCGCGCTGCCGCACTCGCCCTACTGGTACGGCGTCTCCATCGGGGGCCTGCTGGCCACGGGCACGCACGGCAGCTCGCTGTGGGGGAAGGGCAGCGCCGTGCACGAGTACGTGGTCGGGATGAGGATCGTGACGCCGGCGCCGGCGAGCCAGGGGTTCGCCGTGGTCCGGGAGCTCGGCGCCGACCACCCCGACCTCGACGCGGCCAAGGTCTCCCTCGGCGTCCTTGGCGTCGTCTCGCAGGTACTCCTGCACGTGTAGTAGTTGCCAATGCGCATGCATGCCAATGTGCTGAAGTGAGTCTTGTGTCACTTTGCTTGCCTACGAGGCTGGCTTGGTACGTGACACATACATACATACACACACCGGTGAACAGCTTACAATTTTTGTATATATCCCTTCGATGTACACAAATCTTATGTGTGTGTAATGGTAGTCCCATCCTTATGTGTGTTGTGTGTCATGCTTGCGCAGGTTACTCTGCAGTTGCAAGCGATGTTCAAGCGGTCCGTCACCTTCCTGGAGCGCGATGACTCTGACCTGGCAGCGCAGGTGGCCGTGTGGGGCCATCTGCACGAGTTCGGCGACATGATGTGGCTGCCGCGCCAGGGCAAGGTCATCTACTGCGAGGACGATCGTGTCGATGTCTCGTCGCCCGGCGATGGCCTCAACGACTACCTCGGCTTCCGTTCCTTCCCGACGCTCGGGCTCATCATCGCAAGAGTCGCAGAGGAGCATGTGCAGGAAAGAAACGACATGGCACGGTGCCTAGCCGCGAGGGTGCTGCCCGCGTCGTTCCCCATGCTGGCGTACGGCTTCACAAACGACGGTTCCTCCTTCACGGGATACCCGGTGGTCGGGTACCAGCACCGCATTCAGGCGTCCGGCTCGTGCATCGATGCCAAGGACAACCTGCTCCGCTCCTCATGCCCATGGGACCCACGCGTCCGGAGCCTCTTCTTCTACAACACCGACTTCAGCGTCGCGCTCTTCAAAGCCCCGGCATTGGTCACCGACATGCAACGACTCCGCGACCTCAACCCACGCGCCCTATGCAGTCTCGACGCCAAGATGGGCGTGCTCATCCGGTACGTTGGGGCCTCCTCCGCCTACCTCAGCAAGACGGAGGACTCGGTCAACTTTGACTTCACCTACTACCGGAGCTACACCCAAGGCAGGCCGCGTGCTCACTCTGATGTGATCGACGAGCTCGAACAGATGGCTTTGCGCAAGTATGGCGCCCTCCCGCAATGGGGCAAGAACCGCAACTTCGCCTTCGACGGCGCCATCGCCAAGTACGCAAAGGCCGACGAGTTCCTCAAAGTGAAGGAGAGGTACGACCCAGACGGGGTCTTCTCTAGCGAGTGGAGCGACCATGTGCTCGGCATCGATGGGAGCCCCAACATCGTCCACAAGGGTTGCGCCGTCGAAGGGCTCTGCATATGCTCTCACAACTCGCACTGCGCGCCAGAACAAGGCTATTATTGTCGGCCTGGAAAGGTGTACGCGGAGGCAAGGGTATGCTCGTTCCGACCCACCTCACAGCGCGGCCACAACGACGAAATATGAATCGAATCATGGATGGATCAAGAAATGGTGCGATCTAATGTTGAATTAGTATGCTTTTGTAAGCGGTGTGTTGATTTTCTTCATTTTCGGTCACATAGTTATCTAAGTGCATTTTTCGGGTTCATAACTAGGTTTATATCCATACATGCGCTGGAAGCCCATTGTAGGTGCTAAGGTAATCGTACCTATTGCATGGTTACAGATTTAAGGCAATTTCAGGAGAAAGTTGTTGTTTCTCATGTGGGGTCCTCGGTGGGTGTCATACAAGAGATTGATGGAGAATATGCATCGTTTTTTTTTAACACAGAATATGCATCAGGTTGACAATAGGCTGATTGGATGTGTTTTTTCTTCTTCAAAAGGGAGGTGCTGCCAGTGGGGCAGACAAATACCACAGGGAATTAATAATTGGATTAGAGATGATTCTAGGTCCAAGGGAAAAGAAAAGGATGATAATAAGAAGAACAAAATCAAGAAGAATGTTTCCAGCTCTGCACCGCCTGCTTTCACGACAGTTATAAGGAGGCTAGGTTGCAAGTTGCACGATGTTGTTGATGGGGCAATAGGATATGTGCTATCTTAAGAGGATAATGATTAAATGATGGATGTACAGAGATTGGGGTTGTCACTCTTTCGTAAGAAAAAGAAAAATCGTAGGAGGATGATAATTGTGGTGTTCTTGATTGGTTTAACATCCAATGTACATGATGACTTTCAACGCCGATAGTTCATTTTCCACAACTCGCGATTAATTTAGTTGCTCTTAATCCATACATGTACATATTAATCCACAATATGTACATGTATGTACCCACGGTCACCCCGGCCAGAAACCATTGCTCTTCGGACGATTAATTTAGTTGAACTAACCAATCCAATAAATAGATCGACTTTCAACGCCAATAGTTCCTGCATGCCTGATAAAATATATGTAATATATTATCAGTTCAACATTATTGGTAGCCATCTGTATGTATATGGAATGCCTTTGTGAGTTAATACGGAAAGTTAAGTGGAGTAAAATGGAGAAATTTCTCTTAAATGCGGTAAATCCTATCAAAATGTGAAACTTAGCGGTAAAAAATGGAATTAACTCTAAGGAGAACTCTTCGCAAAAAAAAAACTCTAAGGAGAACTACGTCAAAGGTGAATATTTCGGGATGATTTTGCTACTAAAAAGTTACTCATAACATGTGTTGGGTGATGCAGTCTTGTCATCCTTTATATGAGTGAATTCCTTATTTAACACCGTCTTAATTTTTTCTATTTAACACCGAAAAATCTATTCCTCCCTATATAAGAGCATCTCCAACAGACGCGCTAGTTTTGGCGCGCGCGGGAAAAGAATCTGGTTTTGCGCGCGCGAGACTGGTTGGCGCACCAAAGTCCGGCGTGCGCCACCATGGGCCTTCTCCGTCGCCTCTCTCTCCCTTCTTCCTCGCCTTTGCAGGTGCCCCGCCGTCGCCGTGCCCTTCTTCCTCGCCTACAGCACACCGCCGCCGCCTCCAGCGCCTTGTCCCACGCCGCCGCCATACCGCCGAGCACCCGGAGCAGCTCCAGCTACTGTGGCGTCCGCGCCCGCCCCTCCGGCGTGTATGACATGGAGATCCGCACTGGTGATACATGCCTCGGGCTCGGGACGTTCGAGACCGCCCGCGCGCACGACGCGGCGGCGTGGTGCCTCGGGAGGCCATGGGCGCGGATGAACTTCTCGGACGCACGGACGAGACAACAGGCGTAGGACCTCACGCCTCCCCCACGGCTAGTCACCGAGGAGGACTGAAGCATCCATCGGAGGTGGGAGTGCCGCCTCCTTATCATCGAGGTGGATGAGCACGCCATGGCGGTGTGGCGTGAGCGCTTCCCGGAGGATGTCGCCGCCAAGAATGAGGTATGGGCGTAGAGAAGGGCGGTATGAGCCGCGGAACGGGCGGGCATGCGCCTTGCGGAAGCCCAGTGCGACCTGGGGCGACAATGATCCTCGGTGGGACGACGCGGTTCTGTCGTCGGACTACACCACCAAGGAGGATGGCAACAAGTAGTTATCTAGTTTATCATCGACGTAATCAGTATATTTGCATCTCATAGTATCGTTTATATCTAGATTTATTTGTATCGTCTGGACTAGCTTGTGGTGTTGGGCTTGAACTATATAGTTGTATGTATCTTTTTTACCTATAGTGGCTAACGACGTGGTTCACTCCCTGGATGTCGTGTGTTTAAAAATTTGTGGCTTATAGTTATTGAAACCGGGTTGCCATTTTGGAGAACAAATCACAGGATCTATAGTGGCTAACGACGTGGTTCGCTCCCTGGATGTCGTGTGTTGGATCCTCTAGTTCACGTAGTTGTAGATACATCCATATCCGAGACAAGTAATTCCGAATGGAGGGAGTACTTTTTTAGGGGATTTTTGTCGAACTAGTGTTTAAGTTTTGTCACTGTCGCTTGTTTCTTTAAGTGTCGGGCTGCAAGTCTTTTGTTAAAATAAAATGAGCTGGTTACGGTGGCAACAGCGCGGCTGCACCTGCATGTTCAACTGGTCACACGTTCACTTGTGTCGATTTTTTACCGCACCCTACCGCAAATGGGCCAGCCCAGGCAGGTCATCTATTCTATTCCCTGTGCGAAACAACGACTCTTTGCCCTGATATGCGGCGACGAAATCTGTCCATTGGCTCATATCATATAGGCCCAATGTGGAGTCTAGGCTATTATATCAAAGTCCAAGCAGAGCTCATATAGGCCTAACGTTGTGCCCATGCTAAAAAGAACGAGGTTTCCCTTTATTTTTCTCTACTATCTGAACATTTCTAAAAAAAAAAGAACGTTCGTATTTCCTTTCGAATCCATGAAGGTATACCTGCATCGTATCATTGGTGGCGGTTCTGATCCCTGAGGAGCTCTATATGCAGAATCGTTGCCTGGATGAGGAGGAGGGCCGTCCCTAAATGCAGATGCAGGATCGTGTCAGGATTGGACTTGTTCCGTAGAACAAATACATTGCTTGCTGCTTAATACCAATTCGAATGGAAATTGGGGGTGAAGGTCCATTGATCTTTGATCCGATTGTTACACTACTACTGCTAGGTTTACTAGCAGTAGGATTCTCCTAACTTGTGAGGCAAGGCAAATAAGAGTTAGAATACAATATATTAAATCAAAGCATAAACCCACTCACCAATTCTGTAACTATGAATTGGTCTATGCAACATATATTCAATGACATCGGTCATAATGTCTCAACTCCATTCAATCATAATACATGCATACATATAAATTTCCATGAGCACCTTATCTCGCTCTCCAATCGAACTAAGGACGATGTTAGAGTACTACACCGTCCATGCATTGACATAATCTTAGGACGATAGATAAATATCGGCCATTACCATGTAAACTTCGTTCAAAGCACATATAGCCGAAACAAACAAATGAAATGATAAATCAAGTATTTCGGCCCTTTGGATCAACAACAAACTTGTAGCTAATCAAAAGTATAGTGACTTGGTAATACCCTTTCATGATGTAAGAAATTATATTGCATCCATGGATTAAAATAAGCCCATTGAGGGTTACCAATCATACCTGATGACGAATTCCATGGCATAGGCGTTAATGGCATAGTTGAAGAATATGGATAATGTGTAGACCGAAGATGCTGAAACCTTCGGCTTGGTCCTTCATAGTTTTCACTCTTTTCCTTCTTCACCTTTGCCGCACTTCTTGTAATGGAAGCTTGCGCATGATTCTTATTTTCAGCACTTCCTTTGGGAACCCATGCCATGTTCCTTTCTTCAAGTTCTTGTGCACTAAGCTTTTGTAACTCCTTCTTTTGCCAATATGATAAGCCGAGTGAGCACCTCGATTGTGATTTTGTTTCAACCAATGGCAACTCTTTTTGGGCCTTGTGCATCCTCAACTTCTTTTCTTCAGATTTGGCACTCTGATTTTTATCAATTGATTGCTTCACTTCTTTGCGTTTTGTAGCCAATGCTTAACACTTTAATTGGCTCTTTGTTATTTGAGATCAAATCTGAAGTAGCACACTTACGACCATCTCTTTTCATGCGGTAAACTTGCTTTACCACCTCTTTCTTCTTCCTTGAGCTCTGGACCGACTCCTTATGATTGAAACGGTCTTTGACGCGTGATTGTTCAAATGCTGATCTTTTTGGAGCTGCATAGTATTGGTGAGATGGTCTAAAATAAGATGGAGAATGTGCCCTTGTATCATACCTGTCCCATGATGAATATGTATCTATATGAGCATAGGGACGCATCCACGGCATTGGCATTGGCGGCCCAAAATGAGGATATGAATATGTTGCATTAAAATTCTCATTTTGCCAATACCGATCCTTATATTTTCACCTTGGGGGTGATCTTGGTTTCTTTGCATGATTTGGCCGATAAGCATTCTTCTCTTCACCCTTCTTTTGATATTTATCCAATAGTTCAGCGAAGGTGATTTTTGATCTCTTACACTTGCGCTTATTTCGGCCTTTGTTTTCTTTTGGTTTGCTTTCATCGATCATTGGATTTGCTTGCTGCCCCCCCCCCCCCCAGTCCTTGGCGTCTCTATTGTAGCTTTGATGGAATTTTCGCCCTCAAGATTATGTCTATTATGCTCTTCAACAACTTCTTTACTCGAAAGCTTGATCCCATCATCTGCAGTTTTTACCTTCTCTTTAAATGGATCGGCTTGAAGCAGCCGATGCAAAAACTTTCTGCCATCGGGACCAATCGGAATATACCGGTCATCTCTTGGTGTCTCAACAAATTTCAATCGTCCTTTATCAATGACCGATTTAATTATTTGACGAAACATGTTGCAATCCTCAAAATTATGCTTGGACGAATCATGCAACTTACAATACATTCGTCCCTGGACAGATGGCTCAACATGGTGGTCAAGAATTCTAATATAATTATTTCTCAACAAAAAAATCAAAGATTTGATCACACATATTTGAATTGAAGGTAATTTTTTTTATTTTCTAGCCGATCTTGTTGTGAAAACAGCTTTGGAGTTAAGCAAACGAATGGTTTAGATTTTGTATCGCCCCATTCGGCTATGATTTTTATTTTGAATTCTTTTATTGATGTCATTGGATAAGATATTATACTAGCATCAGTTTTCTGAAAAGAATCTAACCTTGGCTTTATGTTTCTGAAACAAAAATAGTTAGAACATGCATGCCTCAATTGAGACCAAGAGTAAGCCAAGTATGAAACAAGCAAAGCTACCCATGTAGGTGAAGGAAATATGCCCTTGGATCCCGAGGAGCAGTAGCATGAAGCTGTTGGGGCAGATTTATATGCCGGGTGTAACGAGAGTTGCCCACCTTCTATCCCTTGATGGGAGGAGCTGGAACGTGGGAAGACTAGAAACAATGTTTTCACCAGATGACGTGAAAGATATCAAGCAAATTGCGGTGAGACGACCTGGCCATGATGATTACCTGGCGTGGAACTTCACAAAGAATGGGTGCTTTACGGTGAAGTCTGCCTATCATATGAAAATGGCTATGTTAAGGGTGGGGACCGGACAGCCGGAATCCTCATCTTGGGTTACTAAGCATCGCGGTTTCATGTCTCTATGGGATGCACAAGTGCCGGCTAAGGCCAAGATCCACATGTGGAGACTTATAAAAAATGGCTTGGCTGTCGGGGCCGAGCTTCATCATCGTCGGATCAAACCCAAATTTTTTTGTGTTGCATGCGGCCGGGAGGAAACAATCTATCACAGGTTTTGGGAGTGTCAGCATTCATTACAATTTTGGCAGTTCCTACACTCGGAGATGCGAGTATCGGTGGCGAACCCACCGGTTTAGATGGGCTCCCAGAGTGAATTGGCTACCTAGCTTCTTGACTGGTTCTCCGGTGCTTCTGGCGATGAGAGGGAGGCGATGATACAGGCGACATATGGATTATGGCTGGCACGGAATGAGGGGAGAGATGGTAGAAAGATTGCAGCCCACATGAAATCATAGCTACGGTTGTAGCTCACATGCAGGAGTGGAAGGCGGTGCACTCACATCAGAGACAACCTGCGACGCCCACGCCCCGTCCAAGATGGCAGGTACCTGACGATGGCTGGTTCAAGGTCAATGTTGATGGTGTTGTGTCCAAGAATGGGGACAAAGGAGGAGGTGGAGCGGTGGTGAGAGACCACCAGGGTGCTTTTAGGGTGAGCATGTGCCACTATTTCCCGAGTATCATAGACCCAGAAGCTACAGAAATTTTGGCATGCAAGAGGGCGCTGGAGCTGGCAAGAGAGGTGTTGGCAAAAAAAGTACACGTCGAACTAGATAGCCAGAATGTGATGCAGATGCTCAATCAGCCATCGAAGAACCTGGGAGCTGCTGGCCCCTGGGTGGAGGAGATAAAAAGCCTCTTAAATTCTTTTGAGGGTTTTAAGGTGTCTTGGGTTAGGAGATCCGCTAATGTTGCCGCGCATAAATTTGCTAAAGTAGGTGTTGGAGATGAACTGTGTAAGGTTTGGTTGGGGGCTCCCCCAGATTATGTTCTTGATGTTATTTTTTCGAAAAGGGGTTTTACTCCAGCCTCTGCATCAGAAAGATTATGTTTTTGATGTAATTTCCGATGACATTCCGAGCTTCGTTAGTTAAATAAAGCGGCAGCATTATCCCTCAATATTTTTTTGTGAGTTTGTGATATGGAATTGCATGGTCAGAGGCTTAGAGCTTGATAATTTGTGAGTTTGGTTTGGGGGCATATATGGGGGCTCAAATTACGCAAATGCCATGGGAGATGCTCTCATGATCACACGAGACAAGATGAATGTGGTACCACACGACGCCACCAATATTTTGTTGCTGCTTTTGCTCCAAATTAATGTGTGCAGATGAGATATCCATAATCACACAGACATACGTACGTATGTCATGTCTCCTCAACATGCAGGCGCACATGACGAGATGAGATATACCTGCCATGCCATCGACCCGCGCTCTCAAGCTCTCGGTGCCATGGATTCTCCTCATGACGACGGCTTTGCGGCGGAGATGGCGGAGCTGCCGCTGGAGGCGCGGTACCCGCCCTTGGCGCTGCGCCAGTACACCGGCTTCTGGCTGCCGGAGGCCTCCCGGCGGCGCGCGACCGGTTCGATCGCGCCGAGGCCGGACGACGTGCTCCTCGCCAGCTTCCCCAAGTCCGGCACCACCTGGCTCAAGGCCCTCGCCTTCGCCACCGTCCGCCCACGACCACCCGCACGGTTGCGTTCCGTTCCTCGAGATCAGCCTCGCGCGCGTTCGCCGACGACGTGGGCGCCGAGGCGGCCCCTTCCCCGTGCGTGCTCGCCACGCACGGACGCACCTGCCATTCTCCCTCCTCCCCCGGTGCCTCACCGCCGCCGGCCGGGTCGTGTACATCTGCCGGGACCCCAAGGACGCGCTCGTCTCCTCCTCATGCTTCTTCACCAGGAAGCCAGGAAGGTGTTGGGGCACCTGGGCCTCGACGCGGAGTCCTTGTCGCTCCAGGACGCCGTGGAGCTCTTCAGCCCGCAGTGGCGGCACGTCGTCGAGTACTGGGAGGCCAGCGCCAGCCTTAGCAGCCGGAACGAGCGCTCAGGTACGAGGAGATGCTCCGCGACCCCGTGGGGAACCTCAGGACGATGGCAGAGTTCATGGGGTGCGCCTTCTCCGCGGAGGAGGAGGAGGAGCGAGGGGTGGACCGCGCCATTGTGGAGCTGTGTAGCATGCATGGAGAAGCTCAAGAATGACGCAGGCGGGTTCGCGCGTCAAGGTCGATGACTTGTTCCGGAAGGGGGTGGCCGGGGATTGGAGCAACCACATGACGCTGGAGATGGGGAAGATGGTGGACAAGGCTGTGGAGGACGGGCTCCGATCGAGGGTCTGGTTTTAGCTTCGCCGACTCAACTCCGCACTACAAGAAATATGTCAACTTATGACCTTCTGTCAGTGACCCTTGAAGAATTGGTCATAAATTTATGACCATTTTAGACCAATTGGTCAAAAGCTGTTCAGGGGGCTCCAAACCCTAAACCATTGTGACCATTTTGGTCAGAAAGGTCGTAATTTCCTTACACGAAATGGTCACAAAGCAAACAGTGCTAGTCCGCTGCCTTATTTCTAGTTGTTAATGACCAACATAGATGGTCATAGCCTTGTAGATTATGGTGGGTTGTGATGACTAGGCGTCATCTCATCAGTTTTGCCTATGTGTCATGTCCATTTGACAGTTTTTGCCCTAGGTTGTGAAGCAACCTATATTTCTATCATTCCCAAAATTCCCAAAAAAATCTCATAAATTCTTTGGGGCATATCTTCATCAAATATGTAAAAATCCTTCCTTGCCTAGTTCAAAACTAATTCAACAATATTCATTTTTCTATTCTGTTCACAACAACACTTTATGAAGGAAGTACTATTTATATATTCTTGATTGCCCTCGGAATTTTTGGGAACTTTTTCCTATCCAAATCATTACCGCATGACAAAATTCAGCTCCATTTGCCTAGCAAATCTTCTTCGGCAAATTTCCAAAGTTTTTGTCCACCTAGAAGCATTGTGAAGGAAGTACCTTTTTAATATCTCTAAATGACATGAAATTTATACAGTTCCTTCATATGTCCAAATTATCACCCTCCTCCAAATTGCAGCTCAGTCAAATCATCTATGTGAGCCCAGGTTCAATTTATATTTTATAGCCAAATTGGCACGTTGCAAAGCAAGTGTTATATAGACCCTTCCTATTACCCTCAAACTTTTCGGTCACTCTTCCATATCCAAATCATTGCCACATGGTAATATTCAGCTCAATTTCCTAGTAAATCTTTCTCGGGAAATTTCCAAAGTTTCTACCTCGAGAGAAGTTTTGTGAAGTAAGTACTAGCTAGGCTTACCGAAATGATCTGAAAATTTACCAGCGCATGACCATACCTAAGTAACTTACCTACACCAATTTTGAGCTCATTTCATTCATCCAATCTCTCTCACTAGTTTTCCCAAGTTTTTGTCCATAGAAGAGCATTGTGAAGGAAGTACTACTTTGGCATGTCCAAATGGTATCAATTTTCTACAATGCTTTCCTATGCCCAAATAACCATCCTTCACAAAATTTCAGCTCACTCCATTCATTATTTTGAGCCCAGCTTCAACATTCATATTTTTGTCCAGCGTGGTACTTTGCAAAGCAAGTACCACCTAGGATCCTCCTTTTGAGCTAAAAATTTGTCACGACATTCTCCTTAGTAGATGATCATTCTCAGCCAAAACTCACGCCCATTGGCCATGTGCATTTCACGTACCGCTAATCAAACACTTGACTGCTAATTCATGTTTGAGCATCGATCGGTCTCCTCGTGAGAATCTTATGTTGTAATTTTCTTCCTAGCACCAACCTGGGGAGTGCCCAACCCACTAGACATTCCTAGGCCGCCCAGAACACATGGCAACATTACGGTCACGCGGTGACCACGCGACGGGCATGCGAGTTTACGCGCTCTAGAATTGGGTCCCTCGGCCACCGCCCAAACCTCGACGTATCGCCACCAAACCATGTATTTATGATTAAATAGGTCCTTATGTAACTAGAAATGATTTTTGGAAAAAATAAATAGCAAACTATGAGGCAGCTGCAGTTCAAATTTGACCGGCTTCCAGCTGAATCGGCAGAAATTTGTCTTTTTCACGAGAGGTGGATCAAAAAAAATTTACACCCAACCATTTTGTCAATTGTGCATTAAATATGTCCTAGTATTTTATAAAAATGATTTGGTCCAATTTTGCAACAATTATTTGGTAGTTCCTTCACAAAAAACCTCCTTTCGGGCACTCGAAAAATGGAAAATGGTTTTTTCGTCCAACGAAAATGAAAACTTCCTTAGGCAACATTGTTTGCCATTCCAATATGCACCCTTGTGCACAATATGAGATCATTTGAACAAACTATGCCATGGATGTGGCCATAAGATTGATCATTTGGCTTGAAAGCCATTGATCTCCACACATGATAGCTCGTTTCTGAGAACACTTTTTTAAAATAATTGCCGTATTACAAGTTTGTTATTTTTCCTAGGAACTTGGCCACATATGATGACACAATGCGAAGGTTTCCCAATTTTTTGAATTTTTTTTGAATTTTTTATGCCCGTTTCAAAATGCGGTCAAAACGGCGGGAATGACCGTTCCTAGCTAGTGGTTGAATCTTGTAATTTTTTTGGTGTTTCTATGATTAAATAGATACTTATGTACCTAGAAATGAATTTTGGAAAAAATAAAGAGCAAACTACGAGGCAGCTACAGTTCAAATTTGACCCGCTTCCAACTAAATCGGCGGAAGTTTCTCTTTTTCACCAGAGGTGGATCAAAACTTTTTACACCCAACCATTTTGTCAATTGTGCATTAAATATGGCCTAGTATTTTATAAAAATGATTTGGTCCAATTTTGCAACAATTATTTGGTAGTTCCTTCACAAAAAAACCTCCTTTCGGGCACTCGAAAAATGGAAAATGGTTTTTTCGTCCAACGAAAATGAAAACTTCCTTAGGCAACATTGTTTGCCATTCCAATATGCACCCTTATGCACAATATGAGATCAGTTGAACAAACTATGCCATGGATGTGGCCATAAGATTGATCATTTGGCTTGAAAGCCATTGATCTCCACACGTGATAGCTCGTTTCTGAGAACACTTTTTTAAAATAATTGTCGTATTACAAGTTTGTTATTTTTCCTGGGAACTTGGCCACATATAATGACACAATGCGAAGGTTTCCCAATTTTTTTGATTTTTTTTGTATTTTTATGCCCGTTTCAAAATGCGGTCAAAACGGCGGGCTTGACCGTTCCTAGCTAGTGGTTGAATCTTGGAATTTTTTTGGTGTTTCTCTGATAAAATAGATACTTATGTACCTAGAAATGATTTTTGGAAAAAATAAAGAGCAAACTAGAAGGCAGCTACAGTTCAAATTTGACCCGCTTCCAGCTGAATCGGCAAAAATTTGTTTTTTCACGAGAGGTGGATCAAAACTTTTTACACCCAATCATTTGGTCAATTGTTCATTAAATATGGCCTAGTATTTTAGAAAAATGATTTGGTCCAATTTTGCAACAAATATATGGTAGGTCCTTCACAAAAAAATTCATTTTGGGTACTCGAAAAATGAAAAATGATTTTTTCGTTCAAAGAAAATGAAAATTTCCTTAAGCAACATTGTTTGCCATTCCAAGATGCACCCTTGTGCACAATATGAGATCATTTGAACAAACCATGCCATGAATGTGGCCATAGGATTGATCATTTGGCTTGAAAGCCATGCACATTCACACATGATAGCTCTTTTCTGAGAACACTTTTTTTAAAAGAATTGTTGTATTACAAGTTTATTATTTTTTCTGGTAACTTGGTCACATATAATGACACAATGCAACGATTTTCCAATTTTTTGATTTTTTTTGAATTTTTCATGCCCGTTTCAAAATGTTGTCAAAACTGCGGGCATGACCGTTCCTAGCTAGTGGTTGAATCTTAAAAAACTATTGGTGTTTCTCTAATTAAATAGATACTTATGTACCTAAAAATTATTTTTGAAAAAAATAAAGAACAAACTATAAGGCAGCTGCAGTTCAAATTTGACCCGTTTCCAACCGGATCAGCAGAAATTTGTCTTTTTCACGAGAGGTGAATCAAAACTTTTGACATCCAAATATTTGGTCAATTATACATTAAATATGTTCTAATATTTTAAAAAGTTGATTTTGTCCAATTTTACAACAAATATATTGTAGGTCCCTCACAAAAAACTCATTTTGGGCACTTGAGAAATGAAAAATGAATTTTTAATCAGCTAGACCAAATTTTTAGTCAATTATGACCAATTTAAATGGTCATGACATCGTAGCCGTGTGTTGCATTTTAATTGGTCTGTGGGCATTTCACGTGGATCATGGATGGACACCGTCGGATGCTCGCGGATCCAACGGCGGTCCTCACCGCAAGCCCACCTAAGGCAAAACCCTAGTCCTCGTGGACATTTTCCATCCACCCCCCGACGGCCTCCACCACCAATCCGCCATGCCGTCCTCGCTCCCCTGCCGCCGCCACCTCCATCGCCATCTCCCTCTCTCCCTCTCCCCGATATCTGACCCATCCACCACCCATGGCGCCAGCCAGAGCAGCCACCAGCTATGGTGACGGCGAGGCTAGAGGCCGCCGGATCTGGGATCAGGGTGGCGCATAGCCCCTCCTCCCGTGAGATCCTCTGCATCGAGCAGCTCCTTTGCACGCTGCACCTTGTCCCCATCCAGATCAAGCAGTTCCTCTTTGTCCGCTCTACCAATCCCCTCCGTCAGCCGTTGCTACGCAGTACACTTCCACCGCTTCCGCCACCTCCCAAGTCACCGTCCTCCTGATCCCCTCCCCTTCCCCTTCCTCTGCTCTGGACACCCCATCTCCGTCGAGCCGGGCGCCCCATCCACCTCTATGGGCGTAGACGGTGTTGGCGTATGAGCAATGGCGCGCCCGGGTCGCGACGGTGGGCGTACGTGCGGATCATGGCCGGGCACCATCGTCGGCGGCGCCTCGGCTTCTACGTCATGCTCCGCATCGAGACCTCCTACAAGGTACGACAACTCCCGTCGCACCAACCTGCCGCGATCTGTGGACCATTTGGTCCGAGCCGCGTGCTTACTCCGCTTTTCTTTGTCGTGTGCAGGTGAGGATGGAGGAGAGGCTGCTTCGATGGCAAGCTGGAGTGCCTCTACCATGGCTGGCAGTTGGACGGCCAGGGAAAGTGCGTCAAGATCCACAGGTCACCACTTCCACACTTCTTTCTAATCAAGTTCAAGTCACGGATCTGTACAAACGCATGAGATTCTAGTCCAAAATTTATGTTGTGATACTGTATAACTGTGTTATGTTTTGAGATTCTAGTCTTGACACAGTAGCTCTTACTCTACCTGTGTGGCAATCATATTGTGTTTGAATGTAGCATAGTATCTGATTATGGTGTTTTTTAGGTATTTATCTTCAGAAAAGGGATGTGTACAGTATTAGTATTTCCAGGAATCTGATTATGACACCCTGCTATCATGCCCCCCTAAAACACATGAATTTGTTTTACCTTTCCCCCTTCGTGGTTACTGGTTTTGGACTTAAGGACACACATGCGTTAGTCGTTAGTATTCACGTTTTATTTCTTTTTGCAGGATAGTTAGTATTCACTTTGCTGTTCTGCTTTATACCTGTGATTAGTCTACTTACTGTTTCTGGACTTGAGGGCACACTTGTGTTGTGTGGTGGTATTTTACTTTTCTGTTTGGTTTTATACCTGTCCATGGTGTATATATGAATGTCCTGAAATCAAATAACCTTCATAGGATAGGAAATTGGTAGTTTAGCTCATATAGATGATCTTATAGTGAACAGCTTCAGTTGTTTGATGCATGTTGCTGCCGTTTATCGCTGCATCTATGTTCATTCAGTATTAGTAGCTCCTTGGATCTGTGCCCATGCATTGTATGCTCTTCTTTCCATATATGTACTGCATTTCTATATGGCAATGAGCTTACCCTCTGCTGTCCTGTTTCCATGGCGTGCGCAAACTGTGCAGTGCTGCTGTGGCTCCTGGTGGCGGTGAGCGTGAAGCTGGGGCGTCGCCACATCGCCCACAACGCGGTGGAGCTGATGGAGATCTGTCCCTCGCGCCGTCTCCCTGGAGGACGACGGCCACACCCGAGCAGCATCTAAAGTTAGCATCTGTTGCACTATCGCTGATGATGTTTGTTTAAGGCTGGTTGCTTTGCTCTGTGTGATTTTACTCTAGCATGTGTGTTGCATTTTGTCCTGCGCCTTGAGAATGACTAGGATTTATGTTATAGAATTCCAAGTGTAGTCGCAATATATAACATGCCTAAAGTATATGGACTTGTGCAGTGTGTCCATTGAGAGTAGTTTTCTTGCTATTATTCATAGGGTAGTTTTCTTGCTGTTAAACATGTCCACCGGCATACATTGTATCTTCTTATGCTCTTACTTTTTTGTCTAGGTACTTGATGCCTCTTGGTCAGAAGATGATGGCGAGTTCCTCATTCCAATTGAGTTTATATTGTGTAGGTTTCTTCGTCACGATCTGGATTGCCGCAGTCATGTTCAAGTCCAATGATATCTTGCGCAAGCAGACCGCTCTCAAGGTTTGTGCTTCATAATAACTTGTCTATCAACGTGCTTCTTCTGCTTCTAGTGGTTAATTAATTGTTCTGCCAAGCAGACTGCTCTCAAGGGCTTGTGCTTATCTTGTGTATCAAAATTCTTGTTCTGCTTCTAGCACTGGGTCTGTCCCTTCTATTGAGGAGGCCGGTCTGCTGCCGTCACTAAATCCCTAACGCTGGGGCCCGTGTTAACTCCATTTGATTGTCAAATTGCTTAGATAACTCAATTTGATTGTCCTCATAGTGTTCTCACATGCTTAGAAGAGTTGGAAACACTATACATGTTTTGGTACGGACATGTGCTCTAGAATGTGATCGTCATGTCGTTTCCCTTAAGTTAATGCGGTGAATGTCAATTAAACAAGATCCTCAGCTGATCTATCACTTTTATTTATTTTTCTATGATGCACTCGAACATCCTGTCGATCATATTGTATCAAGAGAGGGCATGACATTGCAACCCAGTGATTTTCCTATTTATGAGTTTTTAGGTCCTGTGAACCAATTAGGCCCTCATTTCTTGGACTCAATCAGTAACTCATTTGTGGAAAAACTTGACGATGTGTGTACCTGTGTGTTCTGTTTTGTTTTGAAGTGGATAACATTGCCCCGTGTGTCACTTGGAAATAACTAATGTTTGTTGAATAATAGGAATTTGTGCACCATTTCTTTCTGTTCATAACTCTTAAACTAGCACTGCTCTCCTTAAAGTTTCTAATCAGGCTGACTGCTATTTTGTGCTCCACAGATACAATGGCCGGCAAGCTGCTATGGTGGTCAAGTGTGTGCTGCTCATGTACTACGTCGAATATCTCAAGCGACCTCATTTGTTTTACGTCGAATATCTCAAGCGACAAAATTTGCTCTTAATGTACTGCTGTAGGATCTGGATATCTATCAAAATTTAGTACTTTCTGGCGTTGATCTCAAGTGCTGGCTCCTACAGCATTGCATTTCACCAAGTGAAATGCTACATTTCTACTCCTAACCCATTCTCTCTTTCTTAGTGTTTTTGTTATGCAGGTTGGAAGAAAAGAAGAAGATCCAGAGAAGATCTTAGTAATAAGATAGTTTTTAGGAAAATAGATATTTAGTTTTAGATCATTCCTTGTAATATTTGTTGGATATGTGTTCATGGATATGTGTTGGATATATATGTGTTCATGACTATATATTGGTAACATGTGTTGGATATGTGTTGGATATATATGTGTTCATGAATATTGGTAATATGTGTTGGATTTTCTGTGTTTGATTTTCTCTCTCCATGCTGGACAAAGATGGAACAAAAAGTCTCAAAAATAGAAAATGGGTCGCAAAAAGGCTGAGGCCCAGAAAATGGAAAAGGCTTAGAAAACAAAAAACGCCATGTTGGGCTAGGCCCATGTAGCTAGCGAAAATTAACTGAAAAAACAAACATAAAATGGGCTGAATTAATGGGCTCGGCCCATGTAAAAACCCCAATTGGACCGGGCTGATTTTAACCAACGACCTTTTCAATTGGTCGCAATTTTGCCACGTCAGATTGCCACGTCGGATCCGACATGGCCTGGGGAGAGAGCTAGCGACCAAAACAGAAGGTCATAGGATCAACGACCTTTTGTTAAAGGTCGCTATAGTCAGTTTACGACGCCCAGCTTTTGACCTTATGTTTTTGGTCACAAAAAGGTCATAAATGGAAATTTGTGACCATTCAGTGACCAATAGTGGTGGTCATAAGTTGACATATTTCTTGTAGTGCTGGCCAACCCTCAAACTTTGCCCAAATGAAAACGACGGGTCTGGTTTTAGCTTCGCCGACTCAACTCCGACAAGCCGGCATGCTGCATGCAGCAGCTCGTGGGCATGATGGTTTTTTTTGATTTTTTTTTCAATAATGCATGCATCGTTGAGATTTTCTTAAAGATAAAGAAGTCAAGTCATGAAAGCCGGCCTGAGGACAAAGAGTAGACTTTCTTCTTCTAGTACTATCATCGGACGTCAACCGTATGGCCAGCCAGCACAAACTTCATCCCTACCTAGCACATTGTCCGCCCCGTTAGCTTAAAACCCTACCATACCTGTATTTTGTGCCATGGCATCTGATTTGTCATGGTTGTCCAAGGCTCTGCAATGGCTGTGGTATCGACGAAGTACCATGAAGGTTTCGCCGCCTTCTCGCGTGATGTCCACAACGATGCTCCACCACATCATTCTGTTGTGGCTGCTAGCTATCCGCAGAACTCCGCAAACTCCAGTGAATTGAACTCACCACTGTGATCTTATTGGCACACCATCGTCTTTAGGTTCACTTGGTGCTCTCCGACTGACTTCTTCTGTTAGAAATATAATATTATGTTTAAGTTAGAGATTAGGGGTTAGAGCGAGATAGAATAGTTCCCTCTACTCCAAGTCTCTCTCCCATGCCGATTGTACTCTATATATACCCCTACCAAGGTCAGATGAATACAACACATAATTCTAGGATTTTATATTGTCTACACCTTCATCTTCTTGAAGAATTTCAGGGCTTCGTGCTTTGTTCTGAGAACTTCCAACCACATGTCTTGTCTATGATCGTCAACAATGACAAGTAAGTAATTGTTAGCTCCTTGAGTCATTGGATGGATTGCCGTGCGTGGGCTCAACCCGCTCCTTCGCGCGGTACGTTGTGGCGCCGTAGCCCTTGGTGCTGCTTTCCCAATGAGCACCCCTCGCATGACTGCTCGTTGCCTACAACCATGTTTTTGGCGACGATGAAATCGTGCAGGATGCGGAAGTGAAGATGCCCATAGTGGGACATGCCAGCGCCATGCATTATCCCTTGTTTTGCAAGCAGATAGATCTACGTCTGTCAGGTTGAGGTGGGTGAGTACCGAGTAGAGATGGATTTTTCATCCGCCTCGTGCACCAGCACAAATCTCTGCCGATTGAATAGGCTCATGATGTCGTCCTCGACCGCCATCTTTAGGCCGATTGAATATGCTGATGATGTTGATCTGGAGCCGAGGTATGATGTATGAAGTACACCTTAATCAGCACCCTGTGGTCGCCATTATTATATTCCACTCTAACAACACAGATCCAAGACCCTGGATCTCAATTGCAGAGCCATCTCACAATTTTGCAAAGTTTTAAATAACGCGCTAAGCATCTTAACGGCGGACCTCTTCCAAATGCTATAGCGTGCTATAGCGGAGCTATAGCGCGCTATTTAAAATGTTTGTTCATTTGTTTGGACCAAAGTCTCTTAGCGCAAGACCTTCTGTAAACGCTATAGCGTGCTATAGCGGAGCTATAGCGGGCTATTTAAAACAGTGCAATTTTGTTGTACCTTTCACGAGCTCACTGAGGCAGGTGAACCTGAATAGCGGCCCGTTCATGTGGTTGTCGGCCTCTGCATCAAGAAACTAGCACTCGTCGAAAGGAAGCCACATTTTTCGTCTAGGAACACACACTCCTCTCTATCGCTTATGATCGTGGCTGGAAGTGCTGCCATTGTAGCCACTTTGGCTGCCAGACTCACTACAAGCTCTGTAATGGCAGAGGTTTTGCCACCAATGGGCCTTGTGCCGTGACATGAACTTACTGCCATGGAAGTCGTATTGGCCCTCGAATGGGCCAAAACGCTGCCATGGTAGCATGCTTTTTCAATCTCAAGTGTACTAGCCAATGCAACTGCAAGGCCAGCATTTACATATTGGTGTTCATCATGCAGTCCAAGATATTGATCTTTTAACTGATGTGGCTTCAAAGGAACAGCGACTTGGAGTGAAATCTTCAAAAAGTACACGGTATCTTATATTGCAAAAACTCTATTCCGTTGTATCTAGTATCGTGGTTATAAATCGAACAAACAAGCAGGGGATAAACTAAAAAAAAGGATCAAAATTAGCTAAGAAAAAGCATACGCCCAATTCTGAAGCTCTTTATATGAGAGCAACCATTGCCTCTTCTGGCTGTGGAGCAGTATAAACTGGAATTCCTTTCTAGAAACAACAATGTTAATGGTAACAAAAGATACCACAAATTCTTTCATGCATCTGCTTCACATCGTATGCCCAGCATTTTTCATGCATGCGTATTTTTCTTTTCACTTCTACTTGTATTTTGAAAATATTAAATACATATATTATGAAAAAAATAGTTATTTTTAAGTGGTCGTTGCACATTTAGAAAATGTGCATGCAGTGTAAAAAATGTTGGCTCAACATTTATAAATTATTTGTACCATTCAAAAAAATGAATGTGACATTTCAAAAATGTTCATGTGTTTCAAAAAAAATGTAAGTGACATTTAAAAATTGTTTATAAAAATTTAAAAAAATGTCAATGTGTATTGGAATTTTTTTAGACACACTGAAAAATCAAAACACGTTTGGAAAAATGTTAATCCTGTATTTGAAATATTTGCAAAAGAATGTTAATGATGTGTAATGCCCTCGATGCGGCTATATCTCCCACGTGTCGAAGCACGACTTAGATGCATAACCGCATTGAAATCAATGTCGCAAGTGAGGTAATCTTCGCAAACAACCCATGTAATACAATAAGGGGAAAGAGATACATAGTTGGCTTACAATCGCCACTTCACACATTACATGAACAAAGCATTACATCAACCAGATACAAACAAGGTCCGACTACAAAACCAAAATAAAAGAAGAACCCCAAATGCGACAAGGTCCCCGATCGACCCCAACTGGGCTCCGCTAGTGATCAACTGGAAACGAAACAAGACTACGAACACGATCTTCATAGAGCTCCTCCTTGAGCTTGGTTGCGTCATCTGCACGGTAACCTCGGCACCTGCAAGCTGGTTTTGGAAGTATCTGTGAGTCACGGGGACTCAGCAATCTCACACCCTCGCGATCAAGACTATTTAAGCTTATGGGTAAGGTAAAGGTATGAGGTGGAGCTGCAGCAAGCGACTAGCATAACCGCGGGCACGGCTTTCGAAAGTTCAAATCCCTGCAGGGGTGTCCCAACTTAGCCCATCACAAGCTCTCACGGTCAACGAAGGATATTCCTTCTCCCCAGACATTCCGATCAGACTCGACATCCAGGTTACAAGACATTTCGACAATGGTAAAACCAGTCCAACAACACCGCCCGAATGTGCCGACAAATCCCGATAGGAGCTGCACATATCTCGTTCTCAGGGCACACTCAGATGAGCAGTCCGTACAACTAAAACTAGCCCTCGAGTTTCCCCGAGGTGGCGCTGCAAGGGGCTCTAGTTTGGAGCAACACTCAGAGGAGCACTGGCCCGGGGGGTTAAAATAATGATGACCCTCAGGAGCGCGACTCCCAAGGGAAAAGAAAAGGCTAGGTGGCGAACGATAAAACCAATGTTGGGCATTGCTGGAGGAGTTTTATTCAAGGCGAACTGTCAAGGGGTTCCCATTATAACCCAACCGCGTAAGGAACGCAATATCCGGGAACATAACACCGATATGACGGAAACTAGGGCGGCAAGAGTGGAACAAAACACCAGGCATAAGGCCGAGCCTTCCACCCTTTACCAAGTATATAGATGCATTAATTAGATAAGAGATATTGTAATATCCCAACAAGTAAACATATTCCAACAAGGAACAACATCTCCATGTTCCAACAAGGAAAAACTTCAATCTTCACCTGCAACTAACAACGTTATAAGAGGGGCTGAGCAAAGCGGTAACATAGCCAAACAACGGTTTGCTAGGACAAGGTGGGTTAGAGGCTTGGTTCAACAATATGGGAGGCATGATAAGCAAGTGGTAGGTATCGCAGCATAGGCGTAGCAAAAGAGCGAGCAACTAGCAAGTAAAGATAGAAGTGATTTCGAGGGTATGGTCATCTTGCCTGAAATCCCGCAAGCAAGAAGAACGAGTCCATGAAGAAGACAAACGGACGTAGACAAACGGGTCCTCACAAACGCGACGTAATCGGAACCAACCCGAAGAAGCAACACCGGAAAGAAGCACAAAACATAGTAAACAACCAACACATAAACAAGGCATGATATGCGGTATGCGGTATGCGATGCATATGTATGATTTGGAAAGGAATGATTGAACCTGGCCTCAACTTGGAAATCCAAGAGTGCCACTAGAAAGAGGAGGTGATTTCGGTGGAAATCGATATAAAGATCACCGAAATCGGATGCACGGTTTGGAAATGGTAAGCAAAACAAATATGACACCGGTCTGCGATAAACAGCAAGTAGCCATCTAAATGCAACAAGATAAATATGCTACAGCACTCAAACATGGCAACAAAATATATGGTAGGGATCCACTCAAGATGCTTGACAAAATATGAACACTGAGCTACGGCTAATTTATCCATTAACAGGTCCAAACAAGCATGACAAAAGTGCAAATGATAACAGGTTTCAGACTTAGTGAAATTAACACAAGTCTAGAATTTATCATTAGAAAGCACACTTTAGAGCATGAAAACTACATGCTACAGGAACTTAACATGGCAAAGCAAGGCACGGCATGAAACTACTCAAAGCACTTAACAAAAGTCCCTTAGTGACCATGAGTCAAAAGGGATCAGAGAATACAATTGCAAGCATGTGAACATGGTAAAAACATAAACAAATTCAGACTTAGTGAAAAACTGGAGCATGCAAAATAGATAACGAGTAGGCATGTATGCGATCTCGATGCACTCACTACAAAGCATGGCATGACAAACTAAGCATACATCCATCAAGAAGACATGGCATAGAAGCTAGACATGGCAAGAACAATAACATAGCATGCACGGATCAATAGCAACATCCTCGGCAAAATCGCTAAACATGTCAACAATCTGCCAGGATCATTTTATAGCAAAAGTAGAGCTCGATTAACTCAAGCTAGGGTACTCCATAATTGCAAACAAAGGCATAGATGGATAGAGCACAACAATATTAACAAAACATCCTTACTAATCATCCTCAAAATAAGTACGGATCACTAGGAAACAACATGAACATAAGGCATAACAACAAAATCAGGATAAGGACTTTGTGAAATTCTAAGTCCCTGAAATCAGCATTACCGATTACGCTACTTTGCAAGCTTGTGCTAGTCACCAAAAATATCACAAAAATACATGGCATACACCCATGTAAAGATGGCATGGCATATAAAAAAACACATGTAGAGCTCAAGATCATATCATGCACACATTAAACATGGCAAAAATGACAAAAAGCTATTTGATGAAACAGATCTGACAAATTCATCACATAGCCCTTTTCCAACAGCATTTCCGGCATCAAGATGAGCTCAAATAAAAATGATGCAATGAGATAAAATGATGTACTCGTCGAGACGAACATTTTCATATGCTACACGCACAAATCGGAATCACGGATGATGAGTTATGATGCTGTGAAGATTGCTAAAAAAATATAACGGAAAAGGGACTTAGAAAATATTTCGGGTCAACCTCGAAAACGGATCTGGATCTGGACCGATGAGTTCGCCGGAGACTTCGCCGGAGCTGGGACCGGAGAGAGACAGGGAGGACGCCGGCAGGCTCGAGGACGGCGGAGGATGACGAGGCTGGAGGGGAACGGCGACGGGGAGGCGCACCCGTGGGGTCGGCGTGGTCAGGCTGGCCGGTTCCGAGCGTGGAGTTCGCCGGAGCTCCACCGGTGAGCGGCGATGACCGGAGCAACGGGGCGGTGCGGACGCAGAGGTGGAGGAGCGGCGGCCTCGGGCGGGTGGCGCGCTCGGCGCGGAGGCAGAGGAGCGGCGTCGTTGGGCGGACGGTGCACTCGGCGCGGAGGCAGAGGAGCGGCGTCGTCGGGCGGACGGCGCACTCCGGCGAAGCGGTGGCCGGCGGAGGTGGCGCGCGGGGCGGCGCGACCGGATGGCGAGGAGCGCGAGGCGACGCGGCGAGCGGCGGCGGAGGGCGGGCCCGGCGCGGCCCGGTTCGGCCTGGGGCGGGCCGGATCTGGGCCCCGAGAGGATGGCGGCGAAGTGGGCGCAGGGGAGGTGAGGTGGCGGCTCCAGATTGGATGTGGGCGGCGGCGTGGTGACGTAGCAACACCGGATAGGCTGGAGCGATGTGGCCGACGGCGGTGGATATGTCCGGCCGGCGCGGGGAGGAGTTTTTAGGGTTTCATCTGCGCGAATTTCGGAGGGGATCACATATTTATAGGTAGAGGGAGTTAGGAGAGTCCAAATGAGGTGTGGTTTTCGGCCACGCGATCGTGATCGAACGCTCTAGATGATGGAGATGGTTTAGGTGGGTTTTGGGCCACTTTGGAGGGGTGTTGGGCTGCAACACACACAAGGCCTTTTCGGTCCCTCGGTTAACCATTGGAGTATCAAGCGAAGTTCAAATGACACGAAACTTGACAAGCGGTCTACCGGTAGTAAACCAAGGCCGCATGGCAAGTCTCGGTCCAATCCGAAAACGTTTAACACCCGCACACGAAAAGAGATAGAAAGGGACACCGGGTGACATAGGAGCGCCGGATTGCAAAACGGACAACAGAGAAAATGCTCGGATGCATGAGACGAACATGTATGCAAATGAAATGCACATGATGACATGATATGCAATGCATGACACGCAAGCAATGACAAGGCAACAACAGCGAATAACTGGAAGACACCTGGCACATCGGTCTCGGGGCGTCACATGATGTATTTGAAAAAAATGTTAATGATGTATTAAAAAAGGTTAATGATGTATGTGAAAAATATAAAAATATGTATAAACAGATTGAAAATTTGTTCCTGATGTATACGAAAAATATACAATGTCTATGAAAAATTAGACATTTCTGAAAAAAGAAGAAGGAAAGAAAACCGGTGAAAACCGAAAAACAGGGAAAAGTAAACACAAAAGAAAACCCGAAGAAAATAGTTGCAAAAAAGTGAAAACCCATGATTAACTAGTAGAATGCCACGGGCTCTTGAAATAGTTTACAAGAGTTACATGTTAATTTCCACACGTACAAACAATATATAACAAACACAATTATTTAATAACTGAAGCCCATTTTTGCAATGTAAATTGATAACATAAAGAAAATTAACGACATGTCCATGTAACAAACTGAGCGATGTTCCAACTAAACATCTGTTACAAAACTATTAACATCTAGATGATGCGCTTAAGAAATTCTTTCACAATATCAGGAAAGTTTCCTTTAGCTTCATTCCCACGATGTTTTAGCAAGTATAGTAAAAACTGCTTCTTCAATTCATATCCATCCTGCACAAACAATACATGTAGTTAGTATGAAAATTTCACGCCGAAGGTCTTAAAACATGTAACGGACAATACTCACCGCGCAAATCGGCTTGACCAATTCTTTACCGTTCCACCAGAGCATAAAATGAAAAACAAAATAGCCAGACACATTCCTGCAAAATTTTAAATTAATAATATAAAGAATATAGTGATGACAAAAGTAAATGTTTTTGTTATGAATTCATTACCCGTCTATACTCGCTGGAACACCGAACGGAAATAAACGTTGCCATTTAGATATATCATAATTCCAACACATGAAAAAATTAACAAAATTTCCAGCTTAGGTAAACCGAGCAAGTTAAATATAAAAAATGGAGTACATATAGCACGAATGATTTAATTACTACATTGATAAATTAGGACACTCGTTTGAACTTACAAGTAGAGATTTAAAACACATTACTATGGAATTCGCTTGCAAAATTTCACCTTTCATGTTACGAGACCAAAGAAGCATCCCATTTAAATAGACCTTGTGCCTCCGCAAGCACTTGCAGTAATGTCGGCTACTGGTCAGAGTTAAAATAGCTTTTCATTAACAATAATTCTTTTCCATGATACCCTAAGCCTGCTGCGATTCCTTTCCACAACTGAATTTAATCAGACCATTGAACAACACAGTTGGTTCAAATAGAGATAGGTTGTGCAAGTGAAGAATGCAACAAATCACTCATCAATCTAAGGTTCAAATAGAAGACAGTTTAGATGCAACCCAATGCCCCAAAATCTTCAATGTACACAAGAATGCCGATAAAAGCTAGTTCATCTTGTTGTTCCCTTCATGGTTCGACAGTTCCTATGATTCATGTCCATCAGTCTGTAGGGCATTCCCACATGCACCTGTGAAGTCAAGCACCAATCAAGAAATGAACAAGCTAACAAAAACTATACTGAGTGGAGGCCATCAAAGTTAAGTTGAAAGAAAGGTCCAATAGTTAAGTGATATTCTCATATTACAAGTTTGGCAATGTCAATTTCAATATCTACATCAAACAAAGCCTTTTAAGAAAAAAAATCATATCAACGGATTTAAGATGGAAAGAGGATTCTAGATAGTTGGTCTCACTGAAAATAGAGGTGCGGGGTTGTGCTTTACACTGATGCGATAGTAAAACAGAGACATCCAGACAATTTTAATGCAGGGCATGCACTGACACGCCGCTGGTATTGTAGCCCTCCACTCTATGTGTGATTTCAGATTTATATTTGTTTGATAGAATAAAGATGGTAGACAATACAACCATCAGGTTGGGCACTGTTTATGCATTGGAAGGTAATTACTAAGGCAAATAAAAGATTCATTAAGGACATGTAAACAAAAAATAAAAATGAACTCCGGCCGTTATCACCCAACTAAAACCATTGGATAATGTACAACTCTATATTTTCAACATACCTTGAGTAACAGTAGAGAGAAGATGGCCGCATGTGAGTTCTGAATGGGAACATCTTAAGAATCGCATGCCCTGTAGAAAGAATAGCAGGATGGAAGTTTATGGCTCAAATGGATCGAAGAATATTTTTTACAATCATACAACTCTAGGATTCGATTCGGATGAAGTAGAAATATTGATAAACATAATTTTTTTTCGAGAACACAAATATAGATAAACATAATCAGTGTGAAGGAAACACTGTTACCATTTTTTCACCGACCAATGTACTCACTGAATTCGAGCGACCTGTGAACAGTGCCCAAATCATGATGGTTGTGCAAAATTTCTAGTAACATTACTTCTAATAGTACATGAATTAGTAACGTATAAATATATTTTTTCAGTCAGCTTGGAATCGGCAAACCAAGAGAATGTACAGGTTTTTCTTCTTTAGCTTTTTGGCCCAGCGTTGTCACAGATTTTTGTGATATTCTCTTTTGGGATCCTCGATTACTACCTTCATGTAAAGCATAACCATCTACAATAGATCTCGACTGTTGAATTTCTAGGTAGTAGGTATCGGTTCACATAGGCAGGCAAACACAAAGCTCTAAAAGTAACATATCCTTTCTTAGTAGGACCGGAATTCTATCATTTATCTATTAAATTCTCAAGGAAATATTATCTCCTAAAGCCTAGCTAATTCGTGATGAAATTCAGACTGCAAGTACGCAGTTGCAGACACAAAGGACATATGCAGTTGACCATGAGGCTCTTGAAGGCAATTCATCGAATAACAATACTCACGGTTTGGAGAAATGGGGTGAGGTCTTTAGGCTGGTACAGCTGCGCTTGATGCCCCCATCGTCACATCCTTGCGCTAGTGTGTGGGTCGCTACTGATGTCCCATGCCCAGGCCTTCTCAACCCAACAATGCCTGCCGTACCCGATGACCTTTGTCGTATTTATCAGCGCTCGCTTGCCACAATCAACGAAGCCTGATGATCACCTCGCTCGATGAAACTTTTGTAACCCCTGCGTTGGACCATAGCCATGGAAGCAAAGCGACGAGGAGTACCCAACAATAAGAGAGAAGCACATGATATGTGCGTTCTTGTAAGGTGAAAATATGCGTCGATGTTTTATGTTCTTAGCTTTGTGTGAAGGACAGTCAATTTGAGGATGACGACGTCCATTTTAAAGCAAATGTTAGTTGGTAGAAATAAACATGCAACGACACTTAACTGCTTTACCATTTGTACTTCACAAAAAGTTTTAAGCTTAAACTGACAAAAAAATACCTAGTCTGCAGGATTACAAAAGTTGTAAGTAACTTACCGGTAATGATCTAAAAATTTATCCACCAAAGTCAGTGCCAATTCTTCTAGTGATAACATGAACATTGTGACAAGGTAAACCGAGACATTTGCAATATTAGTTTCGGTTTCCTCAGTGTACTGGATTGAGCTATAAAAAATCATGCAATTATCCTCCTCATGTAGGGCTAGAGCAGTTTGTGTTTCCGTGTAGAAGTACTAATGTTCAACTATGCACTCTACCAAGCTCCCCCATGGCGTTTCGTGCCCACTGTTTTCACCGACAAGCCAAAGGTTAAATCAGTATTAGTACAAAAACAGATCACATTAATTTTTTTGGCATAAGATCACATTAAAATATTGTTGAAGATGGAAGAGCCAATACATTTTGACAGAACAAAAGTGTAATAGAACATTTGATACAAACACTACATTTGATAGAAATACTTAGTAAAACATACAGTAAACCCTTCAACTCAGTGTTCTTCGGATCAAAGTAAAACATACAGTAAAATATACAACAGAAGTGCAATATATAAGCAGTCCGTACCAAAGGAGGTCCCCTCGTCAACTCGGTGTTCTTCAGATTAGCACCAGTTTGGAGTAAACCCTTCAACTGGTTAAAACCACCATAAAAGGCAGCACAATTTACTCTTCAGGTCAGCTCTGCCTATTGCCTCCCTGTGGAATGTGATGTGTGATTTTATTTGTTTGACGCGCCTGCATATCCATTGTTCTGCAGCCAAAGGCAAGCAGGCAGCACATCTCTGAGGTTGCTCAATTATTTTTCTTCCGTCAAGGAAATAAATCTGCAACATTTTTGCAAGGAGCATAAATCTTCAACGAGCCTGCATCATCGTTGCTCCCCTACATCTCTGCCCTTGTTGGCGGAACAACCATTGCAGTTGGAGGAGAGTGACATGGTGCTCCACATCCATAATCTTTAGAGACTCAAGCTTCATTTATGGCCCTCATGAGCCTTATTTATGTGCAGATACAAACGTTCTCGGGAATGACCTGAAACTCCACGGAACTTATTTTTGGAAAATAAGAAAAATACTGGCGAAAGAATCAAGGCCAGGGGCCCCACACCCTGTCCACGAGGGTGGGGGCGTGCCTCCCCCCTGGGCGCACCCCCTGCCTCGTGGGCCCCCTGGTGCAACACCGACCTCAACTCCAACTCCATATATTCGTGTTCGGGGAGAAACAAAATCAGAGAGAAGGATTCATCTTGTTTTACGATACGGAGCTGCCGCCAAGCCCTAAACTCTCTCGGGAGGGCTGATCTGGAGTCCGTTCGGGGCTTCGGAGAGGGGAATCCGTCGCCATCGTCATCATCAACCATCCTCCATCACCAATTTCATGATGCTCACCGCTGTGCGTGAGTAATTCCATCGTAGGCTTGCTGGACGGTGATGGGTTGGATGAGATCTATCATGTAATTGAGTTAGTTTTGTTAGGGTTTGATCCCTAGTATCCACTATGTTTTGAGATTGATGTTGCTATGATTTTGCTATGCTTAATGCTTGTCACTAGGGCCCGAGTGCCATGATTTCAGATCTGAACCTATTATGTTTTCATGAATATATGTGAGTTCTTGATCCTATCTTGCAAGTCTATAGTCACCTACTATGTGTTATGATCCGGCAACCCCGAAGTGACAATAATCAAGACCACTCCCGGTGATGACCGTAGTTTGAGGAGTTCATGTATTCACTATGTGCTAATGCTTTGTTCCGGTACTCTATTAAAAGGAGGCCTTAATATCCCTTAGTTTTCATTAGGACCCCGCTGCCACGGGAGGGTAGGACAAAAGATGTCATGCAAGTTCTTTTCCCTGAGCACGTATGACTATATTCAGAATACATGCCTACATTACATTGATGAATTGGAGCTAGTTCTGTGTCACCCTAGGTTATGACTGTTACATGATGAACCGCATCCGACATAATTATCCATCACCGATCCAATGCCTACGAGCTTTTCCTATATTGTTCTTCGCTTATTTAATTTTCCGTTGCTATTGTTACAATCACTACAAAACCCAAAAATATTACTTTTGCTACCATTACCTTTGCTATCGTTACCACTACTGTCATATTACTTTGGTACTAAATAGTTTGCTGCAGATATTAAGTTATCCAGGTGTGGTTGAATTGACAACTCAGCTGCTAATATTTGAGAATATTCTTTGGCTCCCCTTGTGTCGAATCAATAAATTTGGGTTGAATACTCTACCCTTGAAAGCTGTTGCGATCCCCTACACTTGTGGGTTATCAAGACTAATTTCTGGCGCCATTGCTGGGGAGCATAGCTCTATTCTTTGAGTCACTTGGGATTTATATCTGCTGGTCACTATGAGGAACTTGAAAGATGAGAAAACTAAAATTTATCCCTCAACTACGAGGGGAGGTAAGGAACTGCCATCTAGCTCTGCACTTGATTCTCCTTCTGTTTTGAGTAAATTTGTGACACCTAAACCTGCTACTGTTATTAATTCTGATATGTCGCATGTTATTGATGATGCCACTTCTACTATGTGTGATACTTATGATGAAACTACTTCTATGCTTGATACTACTATGCCACTTGGTGAATTTCTTGATGAACAACTTGCTAGGGCTATAGAGAATGAAATTATTGATAATATTGAAGATAGTGATTATGAAGGCTCTACCCCTAATAAATATGAATTGCCAGTTGTTCCTGAGGGCTATGTTATGGATGAAGAAACTAAAAGAGACTTTCTTGCTTGCAATGATAGAAGTGATCTTAAGAAATTAGTAGCTAAGCTTAAAAAAAAATCTCTGAATTCTAGAATGAAATATGTATTGGGGATCATTGCAGAAATTAAAATTTTCTACGCATCACCAAGATCAATCTATGGAGTCATATAGCAACGAGAGAGAGAGAGATGAGTGCATCTACATAGCCTTGTAGATCGCGAGCGGAAGCGTTCAAGAGAACGGGTTTATGGAGTCATACTCGTCATGATCCAAATCACCGATGATCCTAGCGCCGAACGGATGGCACCTCCGCGTTCAACACACTTATGGAGCGGAGACGTCTCCCGCGCCTTGATCCAGCAAGGAGGAGGGAGAGGTTGAGGAAGAGGGCTCCAACAACAGCACGACAGCGTGGTGGTGGTGGAGCAGCAGTACTCCGGCAGGGCTTCGCCAAGCTCTTAACGGAGGAGGAGAGGTGTTGGGGAGGGGAGGGGCTGCGCCTTGGATGTCGTGTGCAGCCCTTCCCTCTCCCCTCTATTTATAGGGGAAGGGGGAAGGGGCGTCGGCCCCCTCTAGATGAGATCTAGAGGGGGGCGGCGGCCAAGGGGAGGGGGCTCGCCCCCCAAGCAAGGGGGCGCCCCTCTAGGGTTCCCCCCCCCCAACCCTAGGCGCATGGGCCCAAGGGGGGATGCGCCTAGCCCTCCAAGGGCTATTTCCCTTTCCTCTACGGCCCATGAGGCCCTTCGAGAGAGGTGGCCCCTCCCGGTGGACCCCCGGAACCCCTCCGGTGGCCCCGATACAATACCGATATGCCCCCGAACCTTTCCGGTGACCGTATGACAACTTCCCATATATAAATCTTCACCTCCGGACTATTCCGGAACTCCTCGTGACGTCCAGGATCTCATCCCGGACTCCGAACAACATTCGGTAATCACATACAAGTCTTCCTAATAACCCTAGCGTCATCGAACGTTAAGTGTGTAGACCCTACGGGTTCGGGAATCACGCAGACATGACCGAGACAGCTCTCCGGCCAATAACCAACAGCGGGATCTGGATACCCATGTTGGCTCCAACATGTTCCACGATGATCTCATCGAATGAATCGCGATGTCGAGGATTCAAGTAATCCCGTATACAATTCCCTTTGTCAATCGGTACGTTACTTGCCCGAGATTCGATCGTCGGTATCCCAATACCTCGTTCAATCTCGTTACCGGCAAGTCACTTTACTCGTACCGTAATGCATGATCCCGTGATCAACCACTTGGTCACATTTTGCTCATTATGATGATGCATTACCGAGTGGGCCCAGAGATACCTCTCCGTCATACATAGTGACAAATCCCAGTCTCGATTCGTGCCAACCCAACAAACACTTTCGGAGATACCTGTAGTGCACCTTTATAGCCACCCAGTTACGTTGTGACGTTTGGCACACCCAAAGCACTCCTACGGTATCCGGGAGTTGCACAATCTCATGGTCTAAGGAAATGATACTTGACATTAGAAAAGCTCTAGCAGACGAACTACACGATCTTGTGATATGCTTAGGATTGGGTCTTGTCCATCACATCATTCTCCTAATGATGTGATCCCGTTATCAATGACATCCAATGTCCATAGTCAGGAAACCATGACCATCTGTTGATCAACGAGCCATTCAACTAGAGGCTCACTAGGGACATGTTGTGGTCTATGTATTCACACATGTATTTTGGATAACACAATTATAGCATGAACAATAGACAATTATCATGAACAAGGAAATATAATAATAACCATTTTATTATTGCCTCTAGGGCATATTTCCAACAATATGATCCCGCTTATGCTACTTCGCGTATCTTTGTTACTGATAAGGATTATGAATTCTCTGTTGATCCGGATATAATTACTTTGGTTGAATCTGATCCTTTCTATGGCTATGAATCTAAAACTGTTGTGGCACATCTTACTAAATTGAATGATATAGCCACCCTATTCCTAATGATGAGAGAACTCGCTACTTTTATATCCTTAAAATATTTCCGTTCTCATTAAAGGGTGATTCTAAGATATGGTTTAATTCTCTTGCTCCTGGTTGTGTGCATAGTCCCCAGGATATGATTTATTACTTCTCTGCTAAATATTTCCCTGCTCATAAGAAACAAGCTGCCTTAAGGGAAATATATAATTTTGTGCAAATTGAAGAAGAGAGTCTCCCACAAGCTTGGGGGAGGCTTCTCCAATTACTTAACGCTTTGCCTGATCATCCTCTCAAGAAAAATGAAATACTTGATATCTTTTATAATGGACTAACCGATGCTTCCAAGGACCACTTGGATAGTTGTGCTGGTTGTGTTTTCAGGGAAAGAACACCGGCTGAAGATGAAATTCTATTGAATAATATGTTGACTAATGAAAATAATTGGACACTTCCTGAGCCAATTCCTGAGCCTATTCCTAAACCCACTCCGAAGAAGAGGGGTGTTCTATTTCTCAGTCCTGAAGATATGTAAGAGGCAAAGAAATCTATGAAAGAAAAAGGTATAAAAGCTGAAGATGTTAAGAATTTACCTCCTATTGAAGAAATGCATGGTCTTAATCTACCGCCTGTGGAAGAAATACATTGTCTTAATCCAGCACCTATTGAAGAAACACACGGTCTTGATAACCCGACACAGGTAGTAAAGGTAAATTCTCTCTATAGATTTGATGAAGGTGATATTCCTCGTTATAAGTCTGCTAGCCAATGCTTAGATGAGTTTGATAATTTTATTGTTAGACAAGAAAACTTCAACGCTTATGTTGGTAGAGAATTAAAGCGCAATGCTAATATGCTTGAACACTTGGGTGGTTATATGTCTAGAGTTAAAGGTGAACTTAAACTCATTAGTAAACATGCTTCTATGGTTACCACTCAAGTAGAACAAGTACTTAAAGCTCAAAATGATTTGCTCAATGAATTAAATAGTAAGAATAATGATTTTGCTATTAGAGTGGCTACTAGAACTGGTAGAATGACTCAGGAACCTTTGTATCCTGAAGGCCACCCTAAGAGAATTGAGCAGGATTCTCAGAGAAATAATGTTGATGCACCTAGTCCTTCTAAGAAGAAGAAAAAGAAAAATGATAGGACTTTGCATGCTTCTAGTGAACCTATTGTTGACACACCTGAGAATCCCAATGATATTTCTATCTTTGATGCTGAAACACAATCTGGTAACGAACATGAACCTAGTGATAATGTTAATGATGATGTTCATGTTGATGCTCAACCTAGTAATGATAATGATGTAGAAATTGAACCTTCTGTTGATCTTGATAACCCACAATCAAAGAATCAACGTTATGATAAGAAAGACTTTGTTGCTAGGAAACACGGTAAAGAAAGAGAACCATGGGTTCAGAAACCCATGCCCTTTCCTCCCAAACCATCCAAAAAAAGGATGATGAGGATTTTGAGCGCTTTGCTGAAATGATTAGACCTATCTTTTTGCGTATGCGCGTTTGACTGATATGCTGAAAATGAATCCTTATGCTAAGTATATGAAAGAAATTGTTACAAATAAGAGAAAGATACTGGAAGCTGAAATTTCCACCATGCTTGCTAATTATACATTTAAAGGTGGAATACCTAAGAAACTAGGAGATCCAGGAATACCAACTATACCATGCTCCATTAAAAGAAACTATGTTAAAACTGCTTTATGTGATCTTGGAGCCGGTGTTAGTGTTATGCCTCTCACTTTATATCGTAGACTTGAATTGAATAAGTTGACACCTACTGAAATATCTTTGCAAATGGCTGATAAATCAACTGCTATACTTGTCGGTATTTGTGAAGATGTGCCTGTTGTGGTTGCAAACGTGACTATTTTAACGGACTTTGTTATTCTTGATATTCCCGAGGACGATAGTATGTCTATTATTCTTGAAGACCCTTCTTGAATACTGTAGGGGCTTTTATTGATTGCAACAAAGGAAATGTCACTTTCCATGTTAATGGTAATGAGCATACAGTACATTTTCCGAGGAAACAACCTCAAGTCCACAGTATCAATTCTATTGGAAAAATTCCAACTATCATTATTGTTGGTTTTGAATTTCCTCTTCCTACTGTCAAGAAGAAATATGATATTCTTATTGTTGGGGATGTGCATATCCCCGTTGAGGTAACCTAGTGCTATTCGAAAATTCTCTGGTTTCATGCAAGTCGGAATGAGTTTGTTAACAAGACCTGATCAACCTTGTTAGTGGATTCCTTTTGATGAGCATGAGATGGATGAAGTTAGAAAGCACAACTTTCTGTACTCTCCTTTTACTTTCTGTTATTTAGAAGAAATAAAGTAAAATTAGTATTTTCTTCCTGTTTTCTGAATTATCCGTGCAATATAAAAATACCCCGAAAATAAAAGTTCTCCGAATGCCCCGAAAATGAAATATGATTTTTTCTAGAATATTTGAGAATATCTGGCACTGAGAACACATCAGGGGGAGCAAGCACCTGGCCACGAGGGTCCAGGGCGCGCCCCCTGCCTCGTGGGCCCATGGTGGCTCCCCTCCACTTATTCCTGCACCCACACACTTCTTCTTCCTCCCAAAAAAATCACCAACCAGCTCAAGCACGAGTTCTAGCTCATTTTGCTGCAATTTTCGATCTCCTTGCTCAAAGCCTCATTCACAAAACTGCTTTGGGAGATTGTTCCTTGGTATGTGACTCCTCCAATGGTCCAATTAGTTTTTGTTCTAGTGCTTTATTCATTGCTTATTTTTGTTGCTTAGGTGACCCTGTTCTTGAGCTTGCATGTCAAATTTATTTAGTCCCAAGTAGTTCTAATGCATGATATGGTCTCTAGCCACTTGTGGGAGTAGTTGCTATCAATTTTATTGAGTTTGGTTCACTTTTATTTGAAGTTACTAAAAATTTCAGAATTTTTCAGAAAATGATGAAGAGATTTTTGAGGGGCTCATCGAGCCGAAGCTCGAAGGAAAAGCAAAGTGAAGAAAAGGAGAGGCCCAAATATAATTTGCCTCGTACCGCGGAGGTCCGGCCATGTGAATGGCCTTGTGATGATTTCTTGAGAGCAGCCGGGATTTATGATGATTTTTATGAATTGGCTGAGAATGCAGGCCTCACCGACTTCCTCCGTGACCAACGCGAACAGTATCTCTTACTCACCAATACTTGTGTGCAAAACTTCTACTATTATCCTAAGGAATCACCTCCTTCAGTAGAGTTTCATTTACATGATGTGGTTAAGAAGATGTCACTAGATGAATTTTGCAGGGTTTGCAAAATATCTTTCGAGGGTGGCTTAGAGGAACCACAGTGTAAAGATGTGGAAGGGTTTATTGATACTATTACTATAGGGGAAACTAGGAAGGTTTCCGATGCAAGAATCACTAGCATACATTTCCCTGTTTTATGCTACTTTGCATTATTTGCTAGTCGTTGCTTAATTGGTCGCGGAAACTGTGGAAACCTTAGTGTTCCTGATATTATCATTTTGTTCCATGGTTTATTCCGTGATGACTCTGTTAGTATGGGCGGTATTATTGCCAAACGGTTAAGTCTGAACCGTACAAAGGGCCCCATCTTTGGAGGTATCTATGCTTCATGCCTCACTGCATACTATAACATACCCATTAGGCATTATGAGAAAGAAGAAAAATTGCTACCTAATGTTTATTTAGATTATAAGAGTATGGTAGCGCATGATTTTATTGTTAAGAACATGGAAGGGGCGCTTAAATACAAATTGTTCTTGGATAAACATCACCCTGAGACTATTACCTTGCCTGCTCCTTCTTTGTTTGATTTATCTGCAGGCCAGTATCTCATTCCGCTGGCGACCATCCAAGCATACCGGAACCCTACGTCAGCCACAGAGCCAGAGCTAGAGCCACAATTTGATCCTCCACAACAGTCTAATTACCAGTGGGATCCGGAGGTGATTGCCAACCAGTGGCAATCGGAGTCCTCATCTTCGCAGTACGACCCCAGCTATAACTTTGGATATCCGCCAGGCCATCCGTGGCAATAAACCAACTTAGGCCAAAAGCCTAAGCTTGGGGGAGTACGTATTTCTCACTGACATTACATTCATGTTCACACACTCATTCTAGTTGTCGGTGCTTATACTCTTTCATTGTACTATCCATGCTAGTTTTTTTAGCTTTCTTCTTGTGTGTTTGAAAAACCTTAAAAGAAAACCCCCAAAAAAAGATTTACCGTTCTTCTTTTGCTTGTTGGGAGCTTTCCCGTGTAAATAGTTGTATTTCTTTTCTTTTCTTTGGGGGTCGATAGGAGGAGACCATAATTAAAATGATGAAGTGGCTCTTATATGCATTATTGTTGATTTAACCAAGAGCCTATATTGCCTTGTCTTCTCCTGTTTATTGAATGCTTGCAGATTCCAGCTTAGTCCAATGCACGTGCACTATTATCATTTTACACACCGTTCGGTCGTGCGAGTGAAAGGCAATAATGATGATATATGATGGACTGATTGAGATAAGAGAAGATGGTATGAACTCGACCTCTCTTGTTTTTGTAAATATGATTAGTTCATCGTTCCTGATTCAGCCTATTATGAATAAACATGTTTGCAATGACAATTAGATATTATAGTTACTTATGCCATGCTTAATTAGCTAGGAGTTTATAACGGTTTACCTTGCATGCCAACATGCTATTAAAATGGTTGTGATGTGGTATGATGGGGTGGTATCCTCCTTTGAATGATTCGAATGACATGACTTGGCACATGTTCACACATGAAGTTGAAACAAATCAACATAGCCTCCACGATATTTAGGTTTATGGTGGATTATATCCTACTCATGCTTGTACTCAATGTTTATTAATTTTAATGCATGTTCATGACTATTGTCGCTCTCTAGTTGGTCGGTCCCCAGTCTTTTGCTAGCCTTCACTTGTACTAAGCGGGAATACTGCTTGTGCATCCAATCCCTTAAACCCCAAAGTTATGCCATATGAGTCCACCATACCTTCCTATATGCGGTATTTACCTGCCGTTCCAAGTAAATTTGTATGTGCCAAACTCTAAACCTTCAAATGAAATTCTGTTTTGTATGCTCAAATAGCTCATGTATCAACTAGGGCTGTCTGTATCTTCCATGCTAGGTGGGTTATTCTCAAGAGGAGTGGACTCCGCTCCTCATTCACGAGAACATGGCTGGTCACCGGGATGCCCAGTCCCATGCTTTATGCAAACTAAATCAAAATAACTGCAAACAAAACTCCCCCAGGGTTGTTGCTAGTTGAAGGCACTCGTTGTTTCGAGCAAGCCATGGATTGATGCTTGTTGGTGGAGGGGGAGTATAAACTTTACCATTCTGTTTGGGAACTGCCTATAATGTGTGTACCATGGAAGATATCGTCATCTCTCGGTTGTTATGTTGACAATGAAAGTATACCGCTTAAAATATTATTTATCTCTATTTCAAAATCGAGCTCTAGCACCTCTACAAATCCATGCTTCCCTCTGTGAATGGCCTATCTATTTACTTTTATGTTGAGTCATCACTGTCTTATTAAAAAGCACCAGCTGGAGAGCACTGTTGTCATTTGCATCCATTACTATTAATTTATATTCGGTATGACTATGATTGGATCTCTTTTACCATGAATTACAATGTTTAGTCAGTCCTTGATCTTTAAAGGTGCTCTGCATTTATGTTTTGCGGTCTCAGAAAGGGCTAGTGAGATACCATCTTGTTATATCATATTACGATGGTTTTGAGAAAGTGTTGTCATCCGAGATTTATTATTATTTCTCGCTAGTTGATTATGCCATTGATATGAGTAAACATGACACCTAAGTGTTATTGCGAATATGGTTAGTTCATAATCTTTGATGAAAACTTGAATGCTGGCTTTACATATTTACAACAACAAGAGCAAACAGAGTTTGTAAAAGTTTTTCTTTATCACTTTCAGTTTATCAACTGAATTGCTTGAGGACAAGCAAAGGTTTAAGCTTGGGGAGTTGATACGTCTCCGTCGTATCTACTTTTCCAAACACTTCTGCCCTTGTTTTGGACTCTAACTTGCATGATTTGAATGGAACTAACCCGAACTGACGCTGTTTTCAGCAGAATTGCCATGGTGTTATTTATGTGCAGAAACAAACGTTCTCGGGAATGACCTGAAACTCCACGGAACTTATTTTTGGAAAATAAGAAAAATACTGGCGAAAGAATCAAGGCCAGGGGGCCACACCCTATCCACGAGGGTGGGGGCGCGCCTCCCCCTGGGACCGCCCCCTGCCTCGTGGGCCCCCTGGTGCTCCACCGACCTCAACTCCAACTCCATATATTCGTGTTCGGGGAGAAAAAAATCAGAGAGAAGGATTCATCGCGTTTTATGCTACAGAGCCGCCGCCAAGCCCTAAACTCTCTCGGGAGGGCTGATTTGGGGTCCGTTCGGGGCTCCGGAGAGGGGAATCCGTCGCCGTCGTCATCATCAACCATCCTCCATCACCAATTTCATGATGCTCAACGCCGTGCGTGAGTAATTCCATCGTAGGCTTGCTGGACGGTGATGGGTTGGATGAGATCTATCATGTAATCGAGTTAGTTTTGTTAGGGTTTGATCCCTAGTATCCACTATGTTTTGAGATTGATGTTGCTATGACTTTGCTATGCTTGATGCTTGTCACTAGGGCCCGAGTGCCATGATTTTAGATCTGAACCTATTATGTTTTCATGAATATATGTGAGTTCTTGATCCTATCTTGCAAGTCTGTAGTCACCTACTATGTGTTATGATCCGGCAACCCCGAAGTGACAATAATCGGGACCACTCCCGGTGATGACCGTAGTTTGAGGAGTTCATGTATTCACTATGTGCTAATGCTTTGTTCCGGTACTCTATTAAAAGGAGGCCTTAATATCCCTTAGTTTCCATTAGGACCCCGCTGCCACGGAAGGGTAGGACAAAAGATGTCATGCAAGTTCTTTTCCATGAGCACGTATGACTATATTTGGAATACATGCCTACATTACATTGATGAATTGGAGCTAGTTCTGTGTCACCCTAGGTTATGACTGTTACATGATGAACCGCATCCGACATAATTATCCATCACCGATCCAATGCCGACGAGCTTTTCGTATATTGTTCTTCGCTTATTTACTTTTCCGTTTCTATTGTTACAATCACTACAAAACCCAAAAATATTACTTTTGCTACCGTTACCTTTGCTATCGTTACCACTACTATCATATTACTTCGCTACTAAATAGTTTGCTGCAGATATTAAGTTATCCAGGTGTGGTTGAATTGACAACTCAGCTGCTAATACTTGAGAATATTCTTTGGCTCCCCTTGTGTCGAATCAATAAATTTGGGTTGAATACTCTACCCTCGAAAGCTGTTGCGATCCCCTATGGTGTTTGAGATGGTTTGTAGTCTGAATATCCAGAACGACTCAACACCTTCTCAACATAATAGTACTACAAAAGTGTAATCCCATCCTCATTATCTCTAAGTAGCTTGATGTTCAAGATAACATCAGCCACACCAAGGTCCTTCATCTCAAAGTTCTGAGATAAAAACGACCTAACCTCCTCAATCACTTTGAGGTTGGTTCCAAATATCAGTATGTCATCAACATACAAGCACGATATAACCCCTTCGCCCCCACCATGGCGACAATATACACATTTGTCAACTTCATTAACAACGAAGCCAACAAATGTCATAGTTGTATTAAACTTTCCATGACATTGCTTAGGTGCTTGTTTCTGGCCATATAAAGATTTCAACAACCTACACACCTATCCTTCCTGACCATCTATCACAAATCCATCTGGCTGTTGCATATAGATTTCCTCGTCTAACTCTTCATTCAGGAAAGCCGTCTTAACATCCATCTGGTGGACGAGAAAAGCATGTGAGGCTGCCAATGAGAGTAATACTCGAATGGTGGTCAGTCTGGCCACAGGTGAATAAGTATCGAAAAAATCTTCCTCTTCTTTCTGGTCATAGTTCTTGGCCATAAGCCTAGCCTTGTACTTTTCAATCGTACCATCGGTCTTAAACTTCTTTCTGAACTCACACTTACATCCCAATGGTTTGCCACCATAGGGACGTTCAGTGATCTCCCATGTCCCGTTAGCCATGATGGAATCCATCTCGCTACGGACCGCATCCTTCCAGTTGTCAGCTTCTGGAGAGGCATACGCTTCTGAAATAGAAGTGGGGGTATCATTCACGAGGTACACGAAGAAATCATCACCAAAGGTCTTTGCAGTCCTTTGTCTCTTACCCCTACTAAGGGTTTCCTCGTCATCCTCCTCGGGATTTTCACCATGTGTTTGTTCATAATATTCCATGGAATGGCAGGCTCAGGAGTCTCCTCAGATTCCTGTCTAGAAGTGCTTTGCATATCTCTCATAGGAAAAATATCCTCGAAAAATGTAGCATCCTTAGACTCCATAATTGTACCAGCCTTCTGGTCAGGTACCTCGGATTTTACTACTAGAAGTCTATAGCCAATGCTATTCTTAGCATAGCCCAAATTAACGCAGTCCACGGTCTTTGGTCCAACCTTACGCTTTTTGGGGATCGGCACATTGACTTTCGCCAAACAGCCCCAAGTACGCAAGTATGAGAGTGTTGTCATTCTCTTTGCCCATTTCTCATAGGGAGTGATCTCATTATCCTTTGTCGAAACTTTATTCAGGACATAACATGATGTCAATATAGCCTCCCCCACCATGCCTTGGATAAACCCGATGTATTTAACATGGCGTTAACCAAATCAGTTAGAGTACAGTTTTTCCGCTCAGCAACCCCGTTTTACTGGGGTGAATAGGAGGCGTCCTCTCATGAATAATGCCGTGTTCCACACAGAAGGAGTCAAAATCACTAGAGAAGTACTCTCCACCGTGTTCTGACCAGACTTGTTTAATTTTCTTTTGAAGTTGATTCTCAACTTCAGCCTTATAGATTTTAAAGTAGTGTAGAGAGCCTCATCTTTACTATTTAACAGATACACATAGCAATATCTAGTGGAATCATCTATCAGTGTCATGAAGTATTTCTTTCCACCTTTAGTCAGCACACCATTCATCTCACAAAGATCAAAATGTATGAGTTCTAATGGTGCCAAGTGTCTCTCCTTCGCAGGCTTGCGAGGTTGCTTAGCTTGCACACATGAAAGACACTTAGAACCTTTGGCTAAAGTGAAACTCGGGATTAAATTCAACTTAGCTAGCTGCGTCATAACACAGAAATTAATGTGACAACGACGTGAATGCCAAACTTCAGATTCATTAACACTCGAATGAATATGGTTCACGACTTTATTATACAAATCTGTGAGGGAAAGGCGAAACATCCCTCCGCTCTCATAACCTTTTTCAACAAAGAGTCCATATTTCGTAACAACTAATTTATTAGACTCGAAGACCAACTTAAACCCTTCTCTCCATAGAAGGGAGCCACTAACGAGGTTCTTCTTGATGGCAGGGACATGCTGCACGTTCTTCAGCTGCAAGATCCTTCCTGAAGTAAACTTCAGATCGACAGTGCCAACACCATGAACAGAAACACTCGCGCCATTCCCCATCAATACGAACCCATGGCCTATGACCTAGTAAGAAGAAAACAATGAAATGTTAGCATACACATGAACACCTGCACCTGTGTTCCTGCCCAAGTACCGCCTCGAGACGGCGGCGCTTCGTCCCGAAAGTCCTCTCTCTATTTTTTCTAGGTCAAAATGACTTATATACCAGAAGAGGGGCAGCGGAGGTGGGCCGAGGAGGGCACAACCCACCAGGGCGCGCCTGGGCTCCCTGGGGCACCCAGGTGGGTTGTGCTCACATGATGGGCCCCCTCTGGTAGTTATTTGCTCCAATATTCTTCATTTATTCCAAAATAATTCTCCATAAATTGGAGATGTGCAGAATAAGTAACTCTAACATAGCTTTTTCAGGTCCAGAATTCCAGCTGCCGGTATTCTCCCTTTTTGTGTAAACCGTGCATATTATGAGAGAAGGCATTAGAATTACTCCAAAGAGCATTATTGTACATAAAAGCATTATAAGTAACAGTAGGAAATCATGATGCAAAATGGACATATTAACAACTCTTAAAGACTTCAGACCCATTAGTCTTTGCCTTGTGCTATATAAAGTGATCGCCAAGTGCTTAGCAAACAGACTCAGACCCATTCTAGCAGAGATTATTTCCAGTAACCAAAGTTCGTTTGTCCCTGGGAGATTGATCATGGACAACGCACTAGTGGCGTTCGAGTGCTTCCACTTCATTGAGCAAAATAAAAATCCAGAGAACTTTTGTGCGTATAAGATTGACCTCTCAAAGGCGTACGACCGTGTGGACTGGGGTTTCTTAGTGAATGCGATGAAAGGCCTAGGTTTCGCTCACCGGTGGATCGAATGGATCATGTCATGTGTGACCACGGTGAGTTATTCTGTCAAATTTAATGGAACCTTGCTGGAGTCGTTCCTCCCCACCCGTGGTCTGTGCCAAGGAGATCGCCTTTTGCCCTTTTTGTTCCTTTTTGTGGCAGATGGATTGTCAGCATTGCTCCAAAGAGAGATCAATAACAATCAGATTGTGCCACTAAAAGTTTGCTGAAATGCCCCTGGAATATCACATTTTCTTTTCGCCGATGACACACTCCTTTTCTTCAAGGCGGAGGTGGACCAAGCTGCTCGGGTTCAGCAAGTTATCAATTCATATGTTCAAGGGACGGGCCAACTTGTTAACCTTGGCAAGTGCTCTCTCATGTTTGGAAAATCATGCCCTACTGATATTCAGGAAGGAATTAAAACGTTGCTGCAGATCACCCAGGTGGAGTTCGAGCCTAAGTACCTAGGCTTTCCGACGCCGAAGGCAAGAATGACTCGGGGTAAATTCCAAAGCATACAAGAGAAAATGGTTAAGAGAATTGTATAATGGGAAGAGGGCTCCCAAGGAGGGGAAGAAGCGAAAATTCGAATCTGTGTAACGCCCTCGATGCGGCTATATCTCCCACGTGTCGAAGCACGACTTAGAGGCATAACCGCATTGAAAGTAATGTCGCAAGTGAGGTAATCTTCACACAACCCATGTAATATAATAGGGGAAGAGATGCATAGTTGGCTTACAATCGCCACTTCACACAATTACATGAATAAAGCACTACAACATCCAAATACAATCAAGGTCCGACTACGGAACCAAAATAAAAGAAGAACCCCAAATGCGACAAGGTCCCCGATCGACCCCAACTGGGCTCCACTACTGATCAATTAGAACGAAACAACACAAAGGACAAGATCTTCATCGAGCTCCTCCTGAGCTTGGTTGCGTCATCTGCACGGTTCAACGGCACCTGCAAACTGGTTTTGGAAGTATCTGTGAGTCACGGGGACTCAGCAATCTCACACCCTCACGATCAAGACTATTTAAGCTTATGGGTAAGGTAAAAGGTATGAGGTGGAGCTGCAGCAAACGACTAGCATATATGGTGGCTCACGTATTCGCAAAAGAGAGCGAGAAGAGAAGGCAAAAGCACGGTCGAGGAACTATGATCAAGAAGTGATCCTAAAACAACCTACGTCAAGCATAACTCCAACACCGTGTTCACTTCCCGGACTCCTCCGAGAAGAGACCATCACGGTTACACACGCGGTTGATGTATTTTCATTAAGGTCAACTTCATGTTTTCTACAACCAGACGTTAACAAATTCCCATCTGCCCATAACCGCGGGCATGGCCTTCGAAAGTTCAAATCCCTGCAGGGGTGTCCCAACTTAGCCCATCACAAGCTCTCACAGTCAAAGAAGGATATACCTTCTCCCGAGACATTCCGATCAGACTCGGTATCCTGGTTCTACAAGACACTTCGACAAGTTAAAACAAATCCAGCAACACCACCCGCATGTGCCGACAAATCCCGATAGGAGCTGCACATATCTCGTTCTCAGGGCACACTCATATTGTCTAAACTTCCGGTAGGCCAGCCCAGAGTTGCCCCTGGTGGTCACTGGCGGCTGACCAGGTGGACCAACACTCAGAGGAGCACTGGCCCGGGGGGTTTAAAAAAGATGACCCTTGAGTCTGCAGAACCCAAGGGAAAGAAAAGGCTAGGTGGCGAATGAAAAACCAATGTTGGGCATTGCTGGAAGAGTTTTATTCAAGGCAAACTGTCAAGGGGTTCCCATTATAGCCCAACCACGTAAGGAACGCAAAATCTGGGAACATAACACCGATATGACGGAAACAAGGGCGGCAAGAGTGGAACAAAACACCAGGCATAAGGCCGAGCCTTCCACCCTTTACCAAGTATATAGATGCATTAATTAAATAAGAGATATTGTGATATCCCAACAAGTAAACATGTTCCAACAAGGAACAGTATCTCCATGTTCCAACAAGGAACAAACTTCAATCTTCACCTGCAACTAACAATGCTATAAGAGGGGCTGAGCAAAGCGGTAACATAGCCAAACAACGGTTTGCTAGGACAAGGTGGGTTAGAGGCTTGGTTCAACAATATAGGAGGCATGATAAGCAAGTGGTAGGTATAGTAGCATAGGCATAGCAAAAGAGCGAGCAACTAAGCAAGCAAAGATAGAAGTGATTTTGAGGGTATGGTCATCTTGCCTGAAATCCCGCAAGGAAGAAGAACGAGTCCATGAAGAAGACAAACGGACGTAGACGAACGGGTCCTCACAATCACGACATTACCGGAACCAACCCGAAGAAGCAAACACCGGAAAGAAGCACACAACATGGTAAACAACCAACACATGAACATGATATGATATGCGGGATGCGGTATGTGATGCATATGCATGATTTGCAAAGGAATGATTGAACCTGGACTCAACTTTGAAATCCAAGAGTGCCACTGAAAAGGTGAGGTGATTTCGGTTGAAATCGATATAAAGATCGCCGGGATCAGATGCACGATTTAGAAATGGCAAGCAAAACAAATATGGCACCGGTCTGCGATAAACAGCAAGTAGCCATCTAAATGCATCAAGATAAATATGCTGAAGCACTCAAACATGACAACAAAATACATGGCAGGGATCCACGCATGATGCTTAACAAAATATGAACACTGAGCTACGGCCAATTCATCCATTAACAGGTTCAAACAAGCATGGCAAAAATGCATTTGGTAAACAGATTTCAGACTTAGTGAAATTAACACTTGTCAGGAATTTCAGATCAGATAGCACACTTTGGAGCATGAAAACTATATGCTACAGGACCTGAACATGGAAAAGTAAAGCATGGCATGGAGCTACTCAAAGAGCTTAACTAAAGGCCCTTAGTGACTTTGAGCCAAAATGGATCAGAAAATACAATTGCAAGCATGTGAACATGGCAAAAACATAATCAGATGTCAGACTTAGTGAAAAACTGGAGCATGCAAATCAGATATCAAGTATGCATGTTTACGAGCTCGATGCACTCACTACAGAGCATGTCATGACAATCTAAGCATACACCCATCAAGAATACACATTATACAAGCTAGACATGGCAAGAACAATAACATAGCATGCACGGATCAACTACAACATCCTCGGCAAAATCATTAACAAGTAGACAATCTGCCCAGATTCACGAAATAGCAAAAGTAGAGCTCGATTAACTCAAGCTAGGGTGCTCCATAATTGCAAACAAAGACATGGATGGATAGAGCACTACAAGATTAACAAAACATCCTTACTGATCATCCTGAAAAGAGGCACGGATCACTAGGAAACAACAGGAACATATGGCATATTGATAAAAACAGATCAAGGACTTAGTGGAATTGCGAAGTCCATGAAATCAGCATTAACGAATGCACCACTTTGCAAGCTTGTGCTAGTCACCACACATATCACAAAAATACATGGATGACACCTCTGGAAAGATGGCAAGGCATATAACAAAACACATGTAGAGCTCAGGGGCATATCATGCACACATTAATCATGGCAAAAATGACAAATAGCTAATTGGTGCAGCAGATCTGACAATTAACTCAAATAGCACTCTTCCAACAGCATTTCGGGCATCAAGATGAGCTCAAATGAAAATGATGCAATGAGATGAAATGATGTACTCTCTGAGGCAAACATTTTGATATGCTACACGCATGAATCGAAGCCACTGATGCAAAGTTGTGACATGATGAACAAGGGCATTTGAATCTGGAAATTTCGGGGACTTAGTAGAAATTATACCCTCGAGGTAAAAGTCAACGGCACGAAAACCGAGGTTCGCCGGCGCGGTTCTCGCCGGAGATGGCGGGGAGAGAGATGTGCCTCGCCGGAGATGGCGGATCCGGGCCGGATCTCGCCGGATCCGGCCGGATCCCGGCGCGGGGCGGCAGAGGAAGGCTGCCGGCGGGGTTGGTGAGCGGCGCGGCGCTCGTCGCCGGCGATGGCCGGAGCTGGAGGAGGCGGTGGCGCGCTCCGGCCAGGAGGTAGGCGGGCGGCGCGGCGACTAGTCGACGACGGGGCGGCGGGGATCGAGCGCGGCGCGGGGAGGCGAGCCTCGGGCGGCGGCGGCGCACCGGCGAGCGGTGGCCGGCGGGAAGGTCGGCGGCGGCGCGGGGTCGCCGGCGGGAGAAGCTCCGGTGGCGGGAGCGGCGCTGGGGCGCGGGCCGAACGGGCGAACGGCGGCGACGGCGCGGGCTCGCGCGGGCCCGTTCCGGGTCCTGCGGGCCCGATCCGGGTCCTGTGGGCCGCGCGGTGGTGGGAGGAGAGAGAGGGTGAGGTGGCGCGACCCGATTGGCTGTGGCCGGCGGTAGAGGTGATGTGGCGGATGCTGACAGGTCGGAGTGAGGTGGCCGGGCGGGGTGGACATTGTCCGGCGCGGGACGAAATGTCCGGCAGCGCGCGGAGGAGGAGGTTAGGGTTTGTACCGCGAATATTTCGGAGGGGATCACATATATATAGGTAGAGGGAGCTAGGAGAGTCCAAATGAGGTGCGGTTTTTGGCCACGCGATCGTGATCGAACGCTCTAGATGATGGAGAGGGTTTAGGTGGGTTTTGGGCCAAATTGGGGGGGTGTTGGGCTGCAACACACATGAGGCCTTTTCGGTCCCTTGGTTAACCGTTGGAATATCAAACGAAGTCCAAATGGTATGAAACTTGACAGGCGGTCTACCGGTAGTAAACTAAGGCCGCTTGGCAAGTCTCAGTCCAATCCGTAAATGTTTAACACCCGCACACGAAAGAAAGGTAGAAAGGACCACCGGAGGAGATAGGAGCGCCGGATTGCAAAACGGACAACGGGAAAATTGCTCGGATGCATGAGAAGAACATATATGCATATGAAATGCACATGATGACATGATATGCAATGCATGACACGCAAGCAATGACAAGGCAACAACAGCGAATAACTGGAGGACACCTGGCACATCGGTCTCGGGGCGTTACAGAGCCCGAGCTCATCTGCACCTGCGCTCACGAAAAAAATCAAAATAAATACTAGAAAAATTCAAAAAATTCCAAAAAAAATTGGGTGGTAGACAATTTGATGCGTGAGGTACGCTCCAATTTTCAAAACATTTAGACTTCTGTGCAGCTCTCAGCAAAAAAGACAAATCGGAGGTCTGTAAAAATGTGTACTATTCATATACTGTTCTGGTCTGATTTATCTTTTTTGCTGAGAGCTGCACATAAGTCCAAATGTTTTGAAAATTGGAACGTACCTCACGCATCAAATTGTCTACCACTCTAAGTTTTTTCGAAATTTTTTGAATTTTTCTGAATTTTTTACAAATTTGTTTTTGACCGGGTGCAGATGCACCCGGGCACCGAAACGCCGCTCTTTCATATTAAGGCGGTTGCGCAAGCTCTTCCCACGTTTTTAATGGGCATCTTTAAGCTTCCCGGCGGCTTATGTGAGGATTTGAAAAAAAATGATATGCAACTTCTGGTGGGGGGAGGGGGGGGAGGTACAAGGACGACGCCGTACTCACTGGGTATCATAGAATATCATGCTTAGACTTAAATCATATGGTGGTATCGGGTTTAGGACTGTACAACAGTGAGCAGGAAACTGGGCCGGCCCAGCAGCAAACGATATGTGTAGTGGACTTGTAGTAAAACTGCTGTGTAGTGGACTTGTAGTAAAACTGCTGTGTAGTGAAAGAGTGGAAAATCCTAAAAAAATTGCTTCCAGCAGGAATCGAGCACAAGACCTCCACAATAGCACAGACGAGCACAACCACCAGAATAAGCCAGATATCTTAACCAAAAAGCAGCGAGGCCTTTTAAGAACTATGACCAGTGACATAGTTGACCATTTTTTTGGAAATTAGAACGTGACTTTTTTTAAACCCCGACATTTTTCCAAATTGTAAACAAAAGTTTTTAAATTCAAAAAAATTCCAAAAAGTGGAACCCATTTATAAACTCCGAACCGATTTAAATGAGACTTTTTTTAAAATTTTGACAGTTTTTAGAACACAAACTATTTTGAAACTTTAAACTTCTTTGAAATGCGACCATTTTTTGATATTTTCAAACTTTTAAATAAATAAATGTGTTGAACATTTTTTGAACTTTTTTGAACTTTGTGGTTCTGAAAAACAAAATGGTTCATGAACATTTTTAAACATTCGGGAAACAGATAAAAACTGGCCTGAAACCATCTAAAAGGTTCTGAAAACCGGCATATACAGAGGCAACGAACAGATTGAAATGGGATGGCTCATGTTCACTCGTATCGATTGGGTGTGTGTGAAACAACGACTGTTTGACATAATAAGCGTCCAATAGAGTTTCCCCCAACAGGCGCCGGATGGGATCGATGCCGTCCCCTAGTCAAGCCAGCGGCTAAGCATTTTTTCCTAACTTTTTTAATTCTTTTCGAAACTTGTTCAAAATTTTGGAAAATTATTTGGAAAACCCTAAAATTTTCTTGTTTTCAATTTTTTAGAATTTTAAAAATATTCTGGAATCTTAAAAAATGCCCGTGTTTTCGAATATTTTGTTCGCAAATAGAAGAAATGCTTGTGTTTCAAAAAATGATAATTTTATAGAAAATTACGTTGTTTCCTATTCTCGTTCAAAATTTTCATCAATTGTTGGGAATTTATTATCAATTTTGGAGAAGGTGTTCAAACTTGTAAAATTTTCATACACAATTTGAAATTTCAAAATTGTTCACAAATTTCAAGACATGGTTAGTTCACAACAAAATGTTCATGTTGGTTGATAATGGCAGCAGTTACAAATAACAGAAGCTTTCAAATTGGGAAAAACTACATGCTCACGGGACTCATCTGGCCTAGTCTATCATACTCCTCTCAACTAGTGGGTTTTTGGACTATGGATAAATGACCCCAACTTTTTTCAGCAGCCTGGTACAGACACATGAGGCATCCATCCCAGGTTTGAACGACTTCCGACATCGTTTGCATGTTGCGACACGTCCGACCATTTATCGGTCCTTTTTCACCAAGAAAACTCCAGAAAATGATTTTTTCTCGAAAACTCAAACAACTTGGGATGGTGCCTTAAATTGGCCATATAAGCTCATGGAATAAATTTGGGTCATGTGATGGATGCCGAAAAAATGGTCTCAAACGGACTCGTCTCGCCTACCCGAACACTCTCCATTGAATATGGTCTATTTATTGACATGCATAAAGTGATCTAACTTTTGTCAGCAGGTGGGCATGCCCATGGTAGGCATCCATGCCATGTTTGAATGAATTCCGACACCGTATGCAAGTTTTATAACGTCCGACCATCTATGCCAGGTTTGAAGGAAAATATATTTAAAATCATAATTTAGGTAGGTACGTAAAACTGTTATTTTAAGTTTTTAACATAACTAATAAGGGACAAAATTGAAAATTGTAAAGACTTTCAGAAAAACATTTAATAAATATTTGAAGGAAAAAATATTTTAAAATCATAATTTAATCACCTGGTCCGATCTCGTCAACAACTTCACCGTGTCAGCTAACGACGCACCCTTGGCCGGCAATGGCTAAGAGCTTGTATAATAAAGAACATAAGGAAGCAAGCACATGGATACCAGACTTGAAGCTAATATTATGGTGAATACATAATACATGTGATATGAGAATACGAAGCCTATGGTTTTGGAGATGGGAATGAAGCAAATATTTAGGTCATTGGAAATATGTTATACGGACCAATGAGGCAAAATTTTAACATAGTTTTGGTGCTGCAAATGAATAGAGACGAATTTTTTTGGCTGTTTTTTAGCTGCACTGGAAGTAAATTTTGGTAATATTGGATACAAATTTCGCTAGACTGATGATGATGAAGTGGTTTGATTTGATCCCTAGCGGTTCTCTTTTTTTTTTGTGTCACATCTGCCGCGTGAACAAGAAGAATCAAATGTTGTATGTAGCATAGCAGCTTGAGGTGTCCCAGTTGGTTACTGCCAGTGGATTCATACAGAGAAGTAAAGAGTTCGAATATCACTACCAGCATCTATTTTTGAATGTTAAAGAAAATATTAGTAAGGAAATATTAGTGGGCCGAGCCCAGGGCGTCTGTTAGCACAGAGTTGGGCTCTCCAAATGAACAAACATACGGCGTATACGTCTCGCGGACAACCCATCGTACACACAAAAAATAGATACGATATGTGAAATGTCGATACTACCCTTTATACGTTTTAGAGAGGGGGTTGTATCGAAGCGGGACTCGCTTTTTAATCAATGCGTTGCTCGCCAAGCTGGCCTGAAGGCTTATTGAGAACCCCCAAAGTTTACGTGCGCAAGTGCTCAAGGCGAAATACTAGCCCAACGGGTTTCTGGTCGATACCGTCTTTACTGGCAATGCATCGTCGACATGGCAAGCTATTGAGTATGGGCTAGAGCTGCTCAAAAAGGGGATCATTTGGCGTATTGGTAATGGCTCGCAGGTCCGCATTTGGCGTGACCCTTGGCTCCCTCGCGACCAGCCTCGACGGCCAATCACCCCAAAGTGTCGTTATCGTCTAAAGTGGGTTTATGAACTGCTCGACCTGAATGGTACATGGAACTTTAGTTTGCTCCAGTAGCACTTCTATCAAGCGGATATTGATTGTATCCTTCAGATCAAGGCCTCGAGCAGGTTAGACTCTGACTTCCTTGCTTGACACCCAGACAAACATGGCTGTTTTTCAGTATGCAACGCCTACTACCTTGGTTTGCAGGAACATATGGCTAAACGGGATACTGGCACCTCGAGCGGCCAGCCAGACAGACGACGGGCGGTCTGGAACCTGATATGGAAAAACGACGCACTGGCCAAAGTCCGTGTCTTTGCTTGGCAAGCTACTCATAAGGCCCTTGCGACACAAGCAATCAAGATGTACATGCACCTAGAAGAGGACTCCATGTGCTTGTTATGTGGTCAGGAAAAGGAGGACGTGCACCACACCCTTGTCATATGTCCTCATGCAGCGGCGCTCTGGGAGGCTATGCGAGAGCACTGGGCGTTGCTGACCCCTGCTGACCTGCGTAACGCTGAGCCAGAGTGGTTGTTCCGCCGACTTGATAAATTGCCGGACGTGTAGAAGCTTGCTTCACTGATGATCATGTGGAGGATTGGTATGCATGAAACGAGGTCACACACATTATAAACCCCCGATCCAGATTGAGGCCTCGCGCCGTTTCCTCTCGAGTTATATTGCTTCTCTAGCTACTTGCAATATGGCAGCATCCCAAAGCGGACTTAACAAAGGGTAAGAAGGTAATCGATTACTTAGGAAGTACATCAAAGTACACACATGAAACAATAGCAACACCGCAATGGAAGGCCCCTGACGTGAATTTTGCTAAGTTGAATATAGATGGTGCTTTTTTGAAAGAGAATGCTAAAGCCGGGGCTTGGATGATCCTGCGTGATCATGAAGGAGCAGTCATCTTCGCCGCGACTTGTGTGCTCTTTAATTGTGGTGATCCTCTGGAAGCGGAGATGGAAGGGCTTCGACTAGCGCTTCACTGGTCCAACTTGTCGTTGGTTATGGAGACGGATTGCACTGAGTTGTTGAAGATGGTGCAATCTAAAGATGTTGAGCACTCGAGGTATGCGAACCAGGTCAATGAGATCAGAAGGATTCTGGCTCATGAAAGGAACATTAGTCTAACTAAAATCAGCAAACATGCAAATGTAGTGAGTCACACCCTTACTTGTATGGGGCGCTCGCAACGGCGCACAGCTTGTTGGCTTCGAAACTCCCTTGTGGAAATAGCTAGCATTGTCATGTCTGAATGTACTCACCATGGCTGATGAATGAAAAGTTCCTTTCCAGCAAAAAAAAATGTCAGAAACAACTTAATTTAAGTTGTCTCATCGACATGCGCTAGCAATCTCAACCCATGGGCTCGCCATTGTCGCACATGGAATACATTTACGACTGTTTATCCGTTTTGTATCCAACTTGGCTCTAGTTTACTTTCTACACACAATAGTAAAGCTTCTTTTTTTTTGCGGGATCACAAAGTAAAGCTTCGGTCACACGAAAATCAAATGATGCATGTTCTCCAAACCTGTATGGTCCCTACAAACATGAAGTTTTTGTTACAACTAAACATGCTTCTAAGATTTAGTGCATTGTGCTTCATATACAGTTGAATAAAGCTTCTTTCCCGCAGGAAAAAAATGCTTCTAACACACTGTAATAATGTATGCTTTCAACAATATGTTAGTGCATTCTGCTTCAACCATTCAAATTTAATTTCTGTGTATACATTCAAGCAAATTCCATTCACCATGGAATCAAAATCTACAGCCGATATGGAAGCATGGTTTGACGCGTTGAAACGAAACTATTTGGAAATAATTTCCTTCTGAATTGAAGCAAATATCAGTTGCGATGGAAGCAAATTTGAATAGCATCGGAAATAAAATTTGCTTCCCGTGAAAGCAAAACTGCACGCATGAAGTTTTGCTACAGTTATTAGTGACCTTGATGAATGTTTAGGGCCAAAGCGTGTTTAGCACGCACAACACTATATATAATTATTGTGGTAATTGTTACTATCCAATTGTAGTCGTCTTGTTATTATTACTATCCAACTAGTATCATTGTCCTGTAATTATTAATATCCATAACTACTCCCTCCGTCACAGTTTAGAAGGCACAGTTAAATTTGCGTGCGTTTCCACAATAGACAAGGTTTAGGGCGCATTGCATTTATTTCTATTAGCTAATTAGTACTCCGATATACTATTTCTATATGCATGCGTAGTGTGAATGCTATTTTTTAGCCCATCTCACAACCAATAGATAACCACCTAATTCCCAGAGAATTTCCAAGCGCGCCTTCTAAACCGTGACGGAGGGAGTATAATTTGGCGATTAAAACTCACCTAAACAAATGCTCACTTCCTCCAGCTAGCACCCCTCTGAATACAAACTCGTTTCCTATCACCCGACGATCCGCCGCCACAACTATGCATAAGTTGTCGCCGATGTATGATTATTATTTTTGAGAAACTGCCAATCTATTCATCTTTAATCATGAGAGTACAATGGACACCAAAAATAATAAAAAAATTATATCCAGATTCATAGACCACCTAGCGACGACTACAAGAACTACAACGAGCCGAAGGCGCCGCTGTCATCGCCCGTCCCTTGCCGGAGCTGGGCACAACTTGTTGTAGTAGACCGTTGGGAAGTCGTCGTGCTAAGGCCACAAAGAACCAATGCACCAGAACAGCAACCGCCATCGATGAAGAAAAGTTTAGATCGGAAAGATCCAACCTGAAGACACAAGAATAAAGAGGAACAAAGACCGTATCTGAGTAGATCCACCAAAGACAACCACCGACCGAATCTCGCGAGATTCGCCGGAGATATACCTCCACACGCTCTCCAACAATGCTAACACACCACTAGAATGGGGCTAGGCGGGGAGAACCTTATTCCATCTTCAAGAAGCCGTCGTGGTCTCGTTGACACAAACCCTAACAAAACTTGAAGAAGCACCTAAAAACGTGTTGGGGAACGTAGCAGAAATTCAAAATTTTCCTACGTATCACCAAGATCTATCTATGGAGAAACCAGCAACGAGTGGAAGAAGAGTGCATCTACATACCCTTGTAGATCGCTAAGTGGAAGCGTTCAAGAGAACGGGGTTGATGGAGTCATACTCGTCGTGATCCAAATCACCGATGATCCTAGTGCCGAACGGACGGCACCTCCGCGTTCAACACACGTACAGCCCGACGATGTCTCCCACGCCTTGATCCAGCAAGGAGAGAGGGAGAGGTTGAGGAAGACTCCATCCAGCAGCAGCACAACGGCGTGGTGGTGATGGAGGAGCGTGGCAATCCTGTAGGGCTTCGCCAAGCACCACGGGAGAGGAGGAAGAGAGAGGCAGGGCTGCACCAAAGAGAGAGATCAGATCGCATGTCTTGGGCAGCCCCTAGGCCTCATATATATAGGGGAAGGGGAGGAGGGTGCGCCCCCTCTAGGGTTCCCACCCCTAGGGGGGGCGGCAGCCCTAGATGGCAAAGGGGTGGCGGCCAAGAGGGGAGAGGGGAGGGAGGCGCAACCACTAGGTGGGCCTTAGGGCCCATCTGCCCTAGGGTTTGCCCCCTTCCACTCTCCCTTGCGCCTTGGGCCTTGGTGGGGGGGCGCACCAGCCCACCTGGGGCTGGTCCCCTCCCACACTTGGCCCATGCAGCCCTCCGGGGCTGGTGGCCCCACTTGGTGGACCCCCGGGACCCTCCCGGTGGTCCCGGTACGTTACTGATAAACCCCGAAACTTTTCCGGTGACCAAAACAGGACTTCCCATATATAAATCTTTACCTCCGGACCATTCCGAAACTCCTCGTGACGTCCGGGATCTTATCCGGGACTCCGAACAACATTCGGTAACCATGTATATCTATTCCCTATAACCCTAGCGTCACCGAACCTTAAGTGTGTAGACCCTACGGGTTCGGGAACCATGCAGACATGACCGAGACGTTCTCCGGTCAATAACCAACAGCGGGATCTGGATACCCATGTTGGCTCCCACATGCTCCACGATGATCTCATCGGATGAACCACGATGTCAAGGACTTAATCAATCCCGTATACAATTCCCTTTGTCTATCGGTACAATACTTGCCCGAGATTCGATCGTCGGTATCCCGATACCTTGTTCAATCTCGTTACCGGCAAGTCTCTTTACTCGTTCCGTAACACATCATCCCGTGATCAACTCCTTGATCACATTGTGCACATTATGATGATGTCCTACCGAGTGGGCCCAGAGATACCTCTCCGTCACATGGAGTGACAAATCCCAGTCTCGATTCGTGCCAACCCAACAGACACTTTCGGAGATACCCGTAGTGTACCTTTATAGCCACCCAGTTACATTGTGACATTTGGCACACCCAAAGCACTCCTACGGTATCCGGGAGTTGCACAATCTCATGGTCTAAGGAAATGATACTTGACATTAGAAAAGCTTTAGCATACGAACTACACGATCTAGTGCTATGCTTAGGATTGGGTCTTGTCCATCACATCATTCTCCTAATGATGTAATCCCGTTATCAACGACATCCAATGTCCATGGTCAGGAAACCGTAACCATCTATTGATCAACAAGCTAGTCAACTAGAGGCTTACTAGGGACATGGTGTTGTCTATGTATCCACACATGTATCTGAGTTTCCTATCAATACAATTATAGCATGGATAATAAACGATTATCATGAACAAGGAAATATAATAATAACCAATTTATTATTGCCTCTAGGGCATATTTCCAACAGTCTCCCACTTGCACTAGAGTCAATAATCTAGTTCACATCGCCATGTGATTAACACTCATAGGTCACATCGGCATGTGATTAACACTCATAGGTCACATCGCCATGTGACCAACATCCAAAGAGTTTACTAGAGTCAATAATCTAGTTCACATTTACCATGTGATTAACACTCGATGAGTTCTGGGTTTGATCATGTTATGCTTGTGAGAGAGGTTATAGTCAACGTGTCTGAACCTTTCAGATCCGTGTGTGCTTTACAAATCTCTATGTCATCTCCTAGATGCAGCTACCACGCTCTATTTGGAGCTATTCCAAATAACTGTTCTACTATACGAATCCAGTTTACTACTCAGAATAATCTGGATTAGTGTCAAAGCTTGCATCGGCGTAACCCTTTACGACGAACTCTTTTACCACCTCCATAATCGAGAAAAGTTCCTTAGTCCACTAGTTACTAAGGATAACTTTGACCGTTGTCCTGTGATCCATTCTTGGATCACTCTTGTACCCCTTGACTGACTCATGGCAAGGCACACTTCAGGTGCGGTACACATCATAGCATACTGTAGAGCCTACGTCTTAAGCATAGGGGACGACCTTCGTCCTTTCTCTCTATTCTGCCGTGGTCGAGCTTTAAGTCTTAACTTCATACCTTAGGACTCAGGCAAGAACTCCTTCTTTGACTGATCCATCTTGAACACCTTCAAGATCATGTCAAGGTATGTGCTCATTTGAAAGTACCATTAAGCGTTTTGATCTATCCTTATAGATCTTGATGCTCAATGCTCAAGTAGCTTAATCCAGGCTTTCCATTGAAAAACACTTTCCAAATAACCCTATATGCTTTCCAGAAATTCTACGTCATTTCTGATCAACAATATGTCAACAACATATACTCATCAGAAATTCTATAGTGCTCCCACTCACTTCTTTGGAAATACAAGTTTCTCATAAACTTTCTATACACCCAAAATCTTTGATCATCTCATTAAAGCATACATTCCAACTCCGAGATGCTTACTCCAGTCCTTAGAAGGATTGCTGGAGCTTTGCACACTTATTAGCATCTTTCAGGATTAACAAAACCTTCCGGTTGTATCACATACAACCTTTCCTCAAGAAAATCGTTGAGAAACAATGTTTTTGACATCCTATCTACAAGATTTCATAAATAATGCAGTAATCGCTAATATAATTCCAACAGACTCTTAGCATCGCTACGAGTGAGAAAGTCTCATCGTAGTCAACTCCTTGAACTTGTCGGGAAACTTCTTAACGACAAGTCGAGCTTTCTTAATGCTGACATTTACCATCATTGTCCGTCTTCCTTTTAAAATCCATATGTACCTAACAGCCTTATGACCATCAAGTAGTTCTTCCAAAGTCTACACTTTGTTTTCATATATGGATCCTCTCTCGGATTTTATGGCCTCGAGCCATTCATCGGAATCCAGGCCCACCATCGCTTCTCCATAGCTCGTAGGTTCATTGTTGTCTAGCAACATGACTTCCAAGACAGGATTATGTACCACTCTGAAGTAGTACGCATCCTTGTCATCCCACGAGGTTTGGTAGTGACTTGATCTGAAGTTTCATGATCACTATCATAAGCTTCCACTTCAATTGGTGTAGGTGCCACAGGAACAACTTCCTGTGCCCTGCCACACACTAGTTGAAGAGACGGTTCAATAACCTCATCAAGTCTCCACCATCCTCCCACTCAATTCTTTCGAGAGAAACTTTTCCTCGAGAAAGGACCCGATTCTAGAAACAATCCCTTATTGCTTTCGAATCTGAGACAGGAGGTATACCCAACTGTTTTGGGTGTCCTATGAAGATGCATTTATCCGCTTTGGGTTCGAGCTTATCAGCCTGAAACTTTTTCACATAAGCGTCGCAGCCCCAAACTTTTAAGAAATGACAGCTTAGGTTTCTCTAAACCATAGTTCATACGGTGTCATCTCATCGGAATTACGTGGTGCCCTATTTAAAGTGAATGTGGTTGTCTCTAATTCCTAACCCATAAATTATTGTGGTAATTCGATAAGAGACATCATGGTATGCATCATATCCAATAGGGTGCAGTTATGATGTTCGGACACACCATCACACTATGGTGTTCCAGGCTGTATCAGTTGTGAAACAATTTCCACAATGTCTTAATTCTGTGCCAAACTCGTAATTTAGATATTCATCTCTATGATCATATCATAGATACTTTATCCTCTTGTCACGACGATCTTTCAACTTCACCCTGAAATTACTTGAACCTTTCAATAATTCAGACTCGTGATTCATCAAGTAAATATACTCAACATCTACTCAAATCATCTGTGAAGTAAGAACATAACGATATCCACTACACGCCTCAGCACTCATTGGACTGCACACATCAAAATGTATTACTTCCAACAAGTTGCTTTCTAGTTCCATTTTACTGAAAACGAGGCTTTCAGTCATCTTGTCCATGTGGTATGATTTGCATGTCTCAAGTGATTCAAAATCAAGTGAGTCCAAACGATCCATCTATATAGAGTTTCTTCATGCATATCTACCAACAAACATGGTTCGCATGTCTCAATCCTTTCAAAAATGAGTGAGCCCAAAGATCCATCAACATGGAGCTTCTTCATGCGTTTTATACCGATATGACTTAAGTGGCAGTGCCACAAGTAGGTGGTACTATCATTACTATCTTATATCTTTTGGCATGAACATGTGTATCACTACGATCGAGATTCAATAAACCATTCATCTTAGGTGTAAGACCATTGGAGGTATTATTCAAATAAACAGAGTAACCATTATTCTCCTTAAATGAATAACCGTATTGCGATAGACATAATTCAATCATGTCTATGCTCAACGCAAACACCAATCTCGATGGTAGAGGGAGCGTGCGATGCTTGATCATATCAACATTGGAAAAACTTCCAACACATATCGTCAGCTCACCTTTAGCTAGTCTCCGTTTATTCCGTAGCTTTTATTTCGAGTTACTAACACTTAGCAACCGAATCGGTATCTAATACCCTGGTGCTACTAGGAGTACTAGTAAAGTACACATTAACATAATGTATATCCAATATACTTCTATCAACCTTGCCTGCCTTCTCATCTACCAAGTATCTAGGGTAATTCTGCTCCAGTGGCTGTTCCCCTTATTACAGAAGCACTTAGTCTCGGGTTTGGGTTCAACTTTGGGTTTCTTCACTAGAGCAGCAGCTGATTTGCCGTTTCATGAAGTATCCCTTCTTGTCCTTGCCCTTCTTGAAACTAGTGGTTCCACCAACCATCAACAATTGATGCTCCTTCTTGATTTCTACTTTTGTGGTGTCAAACATCGTGAATATCTCAAGGATCATCATATATGTCCCTGATATATTATAGTTCATCACGAAGCTCTAGCAGCTTGGTGGTAATGACTTCGGAGAAACATCATTATCTCATCTGGAAGATCAACTCCCACTCGATTCAAATGAATGTTGTACTCAGACAATCTGAGCAGAAGCTCAACAATTGAGCTTTTCTCCCTTAGTTTGTAGGCTAAGAAAATCGTCGGAGGTCTTATACCTCCTGACGTGGGCACGAGCCTGAAATCCCAATTTCAGCCCTCGAAACATCTCATATATTTCGCGACGTTTCAAAACGTCTTCGGTGCCTCAACTCTAAACCGTTTAACTGAACTATCACGTAGTTATCAAAATGTGTATGTCAGATGTTCGCAACATCCATAGACAACGTTCAAGGTTCAGCACACTGAGCGGTGCATTAAGGACATAAGCCTTCAATGAAGCAATGAGGACAATCCTCAGTTTACGGACCTAGTTCGCATAATTGCTACTATCAACTTTCAACTAAATTTTCTCTAGGAACATAACTAAACAGTAGAACTGAAGCGCGAGCTACGACATAATTTGCGAAGACCTTTTGACTATGTTCAGGATAATTAAGTTCATCTTATGAACTCCCACTCAGATAGACATCCCTCTAGTCATCTAAGTGATTACATGATCCGAGTCAACTAGGCCGTGTCCGATCATCACGTGAGACGGACTAGTCAACGTCGGTGAACATCTTCATGTTGATCGTATCTTCTATACAAGTCATGCTCGACCTTTCGGTCTTCTGTGTTCCGAGGCCATGTCTGTACACATGCTAGGCTCGTCAAGTCAACCTAAGTGTTTCGCATGTGTAAATCTGTCTTACACCCGTTGTATGTGAACGTCTGAATCAAACACCCGATCATCACGTGGTACTTCGAAACAACGAACTGTCGCAACGGTGCACAGTTAGGGGGAACACTTTCTTGAAATTTTAATGAGGGATCATCTTATTTACTACCGTCGTTCTAAGCAAATAAGATGCAAAAACATGATAAACATCACATGCAATCAAATAGTGACATGATATGGCCATCATCACTTTGCTCCTTTTGATCTCCATCTTCGGGGCTCCATGATCATCATCGTCACCGGCATGACACCATGATCTCCATCATTGTGTCTCCATGAAGTTGTCTCGCCAACTATTACTTCTACTGCTACAGCTAACGGTTAGCAATAAAGTAAAATAATTACATGACGTTTAAGTTGACACGCAGGTCATAAATAAATAAAGACAACTCCTATGGCTCCTGCCGGTTGTCATACTCATCGACATGCAAGTCGTGATTCCTATTACAAGAACATGATCAATCTCATACATCACATATATCATTCATCACATCCTTTTGGCCATATCACATCACATGGCATACCCTGCAAAAACAAGTTAGACGTCCTCTAATTGTTATTTGCATGTTTTACGTGGCTGCTATGGGTTTCTAGCAAGAACGTTTCTTACCTACGCAAAGACCACAACGTGATATGCCAATTGCTATTTACCCTTCATACGGACCCTTTTCATCGAATCCGATCCGACTACAGACAGACACCCGCCAGCCACCTTATGCAACTAGTGCATGTTTGTCGGTGGAACCGGTCTCACGTAAGCATACGTGTAAGGTTGATCCGGGCCGCTTCATCCCACAATGCCGCCGAATCAAGATTGGACTAGTAACGGCAAGATAATTGACAATATCGACGCCCACAACTACTTTGTGTTCTACTCATGCATAGTAACTACGCATAGACCTAGCTCATGATGCAACTGTTGGGGAACGTAGCAGAAATTCAAAATTTTCCTACGTATCACCAAGATCTATCTATGGAGAAACCAGCAACGAGTGGAAGAAGAGTGCATCTACATACCCTTGTAGATCGCTAAGCGGAAGCGTTCAAGAGAACGGGGTTGATGGAGTCGTACTCGTCGTGATCCAAATCACCGATGATCCTAGTGCCGAACGGACGGCACCTCCGCGTTCAACACACGTATAGCCCGACGATGTCTCCCACGCCTTGATCCAGCAAGGAGAGAGGGAGAGGTTGAGGAAGACTCCATCCAGCAGCAGCACAACGGCGTGGTGGTGATGGAGGAGCGTGGCAATCCTGCAGGGCTTCACCAAGCACCACGGGAGAGGAGGAAGAGAGAGGCAGGGTTGCACCAAAGAGAGAGATCAGATCGCATGTCTTGGGCAGCCCCTAGGCCTCATATATATAGGGGAAGGGGAGGAGGGTGCGCCCCCTCTAGGGTTCCCACCCCTAGAGGGGCGGCAGCCCTAGATGGGTCTTGGGGTGGCGGCCCAGAGGGGGAGAGGGGGGCGCCCCCTAGGGTGGGCCTTAGGGGCCATCTAAGCCTAGGGTTTCCCCTTTCTCCTCCTTTGCTGCGCCTTGGGCCTTGTGGGAGGCGCACCAGCCCACTTAGGGGCTGGTCCCTCACCACTCTTGGCCCATGCAAGCCTCCGGGGTTGGTGGCCCCACTTGGTGGACCCCCGGGACCCTCCTGGTGGTCCCGGTACGTTACCGATAAACCCCGAAACTCTTCCGGTGACCAAAACAGGACTTCCCATATATAAATCTTTACCTCCGGACCATTCCGGAACTCCTCGTGACGTCCGGGATCTCATCCGGGACTCCGAACAACATTCGGTAACCACATACAAACTTCCTTTATACCCCTAGCGTCATCGAACCTTAAGTGTGTAGACCCTACGGGTTCGGGAGACATGCAGACATGACCGAGACGTTCTCCGTCAATAACCAACCGCAGGATCTGGATACCCATGTTGGCTCCCACATGTTCCACGATGATCTCATCGGATGAACCACGATGTCAAGGACTTAATCAATCCCGTATACAATTCCCTTTGTCTATCGGTACGATACCTGCCCGAGATTCGATCGTCGGTATCCCGATACCTTGTTCAATCTCGTTACCGGCAAGTCTCTTTACTCGTTCCGTAACACATCATCCCGTGATCAACTCCTTGATTACATTGTGCACATTATGATGATGTCCTACCGAGTGGGCCCAGAGATACCTCTCCGTCACATGGAGTGACAAATCCCAGTCTCGATTCGTGCCAACCCAACAGACACTTTCGGAGATACCCGTAGTGTACCTTTATAGCCACCCAGTTACATTGTGACATTTGGCACACCCAAAGCACTCCTACGGTATCCGGGAGTTGCACAATCTCATGGTCTAAGGAAATGATACTGACATTAGAAAAGCTTTAGCATACGAACTACACGATCTAGTGCTATGCTTAGGATTGGGTCTTGTCCATCACATCATTCTCCTAATGATGTGATCCCGTTATCAACGACATCCAATGTCCATGGTCAGGAAACCGTAACCATCTATTGATCAACGAGCTAGTCAACTAGAGGCTTACTAGGGACATGGTGTTGTCTATGTATCCACACATGTATCTGAGTTTCCTATCAATACAATTATAGCATGGATAATAAACGATTATCATGAACAAGGAAATATAATAATAACCAATTTATTATTGCCTCTAGGGCATATTTCCAACAAAACGAAGCACTCCCTCGCCAAGGGCCGGGATCCATCGCGCACCACAGAAGACGTGGCAGATTGGCGATGTTGCCGACGGGAGGCATAAACCCTAGCTGTCTTTCCTTGAGAAGAGACGCAAGGACGAGAGACAACAAATTCCTTTGTAGCTCGTGAATTACCAAGCGCCTCCGTATATACCAACTAAAATACAGATTCAAACCGTCTTAAATACTCCTCCCGTTTCAAAAAGATTGTATTAGATTTGTCTACTTAAAACATGTGTAGATACGGATACAAACGTGTCTAGATACATCTGTATATAGACAAATCTAAAACAACCTTTTTCAGGTAATAAATGTTTTTTTGTATGGGCTGGAGGGAGTATTAATCTGAGCCTCGGGCCCCAAGAGTTGGCGTTGGAATCAAATTAACCGATGGATATGGAATCAGACTCAGATCAACAACTTGCTGCAGCCTACTATATTTATCTACCAACCTAGGGAAGCTCCTCAACAACAAAAACTTTCATCGATCATTGGATCTCATCACCGTACCGAGCGATGGCGGCGACGACTCTTGACGGCACCACGGACCTCTCTGGCAAGCCGGCGGTGAGGGGCAAGACGGGGGGCTGGAGGGCGTGCCCCTTCATCCTGGCCAACGAGTGCTGCGAGTGCCTAAGTGTATGTCATATTGAAATTAAAAAATTGCATTTATTTATATTGAACATTTATACTTTGACATACTTTATCCGGTTCCTAAGTGTATGTCTTATTATACCAATACAACCTTTAATGTACTATCTTTAATATTACCTTAGATATAAATAGTTGCATTAAATATGTAATCTTACCATGTTCTAAGATTACAAATACATTTTCACGGGCTAAATGAAATTGTATAGATTTTATATTCTAATTGAGTTGGAGGTGTAAACTTGTGTTACATTGGATTTTACTCTAAATGGAAGCAAACATTAATATTATAGTACAATTGAATTTAGTCCTTGCAATGTGATGTGGTGCATTCATGTGTTTCATTTGTCTAAGAAATATTTAGGTTGGTTGAGTAATTATTAGTAGACCGAAATTAGTTAAATCTCAATCAACAACTTGTAGCATCGATTCGATGTTGAGATCCATGCAAGAATTATTTTCTCTATGCTCTAACATTATTATTGTTTGCGCCTTTATGAATATCTTTTGTAATGTCATGAACATTTTTTTAGACATGTATGAAAAATGATTGAGAATTGCTCATTCAAACGAGCAAGTCACTATCGTATTTAAGTATCTACAGAACCTGGTAGAGTTATCAATCTAACAAATAGTTTTTAAAATTTTATGGCACGCAATAGTATCAAGATTGAATGTAATGGTGTGTTTTGTTGGTGGAACATAGTACAATATAACTCCCAACAAAGAAATCTAGTAGAATATAATGGAACATATCTAGATTTTAGTGATGGTGCAGTATAACAACTACTCCCTCCGTTCTTAAATATTTGTCTTTCTAGAGATTTCAACAAGTGACCACATACAAAGCAAGATGAATGAATCTACACTTTAAAATATGTCTACATACATCCGTATGTTGTAACCATTTGAAATGGCTAGAAAGACAAATATTTAGGAACGGATGGAGTAGGATGGAATGAGATGGCTCCACCAGAGGGAATATTGAGCCAATATAATACAGGTGGTCGGTGAAATTGAACCCCTGAAAGTAAACATGTTGCATGCGTGCAGCCTCTTTAGACGCACTCGTGGCTTCACCACGAGCGAAACGGGCACACCTTGTGCACATCATCCAACTCACTGTACATGTAGTACCAACGGTTGCTTCCGACCTTGGATACTTACACATCATGCCTAACTGATATATTCTTCAAGAAGGTGGGTGCTGGCTTCAGGGTAGATAGGTGTCGGCAAGACAGGTATATATGAAGGCGACCAATGCAAGCACTAAGAAGCATGCAAGTACTTGGATGTATCTCACAATGAAGATAACCACAGGCTAATAAAGGGAAGCGGGTCTCTAGTATTTAGGAAACATACAATGCGAACTTAGGAAGCATTGTACTATTGGCAAATATGTTGTTTGAAAGGATGAATCACGGAAACAAGTTTATGTTAGGTTAGAAGCAAATTAATAAGTTGCCTCATCGACATGCTCTAGCAAGCTCACCCCATGGGGTCGCCATTGTCGCACATGGAATACATTACGACTGTTTATCCATTTTATATCCAACTTGGCTGAAGTTTTTGTTAAACTAAACATGCCTCTAAGATTTAGTGCATTGTGCTTCTTAGACAGTTGAATAAAGCTTCTTTCCCACAGAAAAAAAGCTTCTAACACACTGTAATAACTTATGCTTTCAGTGGTAGAAGACGTTCCCGTCGACGACGAGGCGCCTACGGTGACTTCGTAAATCTCAAGATGAATTGCCGGCCCAGTCTTTCGGAGGTGCTCATAGGAGTAGGATGTGTGTGTGTGTGCGTAGGAGTGAGTGTATACGCGTATATATGAGCACTTGCGTCTATACTGTGTTAAAAAAAATTTTAGTGCATTCTGCTTCAACCATTCAAATTTAATTTCATGCTGCCAACGTCCCAATGTTTTACGGATGTATATCCATACATAAATTTATGTGTATACATTGAAGCAAATTCCATTAACCATGGAATCAAAATATACAATCAATATGGAATTTGGAAATAATTTCCTTATGAATTGAAGCAAAACTGCACGCACGAAATTTTGCTACAATTATTAGTGACCTTGGTGGATGTTTAGGGCCAAAACGTGTTCAGCACACAATACTATATATAATTATTGTGGTAATTATTACTATCCAATTATAGTTGTCCTGTAATTATTACTATCCAAATAATATCATTATCATGTAATTATTACTATCCGTAATTATAATTCGAAGATTAAAACTCACCTAAACAAGCGCTCCTTTCCTCCGGCTAGCACCCCTCCGTATACGAATTCATCGCGTGTCACCAGTCGATCCGCCGCCACCGTCGTGCATATGTTGCCGCCGATTCATGATATTTCCTTTTTCGAAAAACTTTCAATCTATTCATCTTCAATCATAACAGTATAACGAACACCAGAAATAATAAACAAGTATATCAATATTCGTAGACCATCTAGGGACGATTACAATCACTGAAGTGAGCCAAAGGTGCGCCACCATCATCGCCCCTCCCTCGGTAGAGCCGGGCACAACTTATCATAGTGGACAGTTGGGAACGCAACAGAAAAGCAGCCGCCGCCTATGAAGAGAAGTTTATATCGGAAGGATCTAACCGAAGACACAACAACAAAGATGAAGAAAGATCGGATCCGAGTAGATCCAGCAAAGACAACCACTGATCGAATCTCGCAAGATCCGCCGGAGACACACATCCACACGCCCTCCAACGATGCTAGACGGGCCACCGAAACGGGCTAGGCGGGGATAACTTTATCAGTTTATCAAATTCACATCTAGATGTTTTTTAAGGATGTCACATCTAAGCTCCCACAAATATATAATGCAGCAACAAGAAATAAATAAACTAGAACAAAAAAATAGACCACAAACAGAGTGGACATGAGCTTAGATGTGACATAACTATGTCTCATCTAGATGTGTCCTAGACAGACCCTAAGAGCAACTCCAACGGGCCGACCCAAACGGACGGCGATTTCGTCCGCTTTTTGTCCGTTTGGGTCGGCCGCCCGCCCGGCGTCCGCCCTGTTTTTCATATGGGCTGCCGACCCATATGTGCAGGCGTGGCCGGCTGGCAGCCCAATTTTACATTAATTTGCATTCAAACATATTGTGAAATGAAAATGTTAACAAGCAAAATAGTTTAGCCGCCCAAATAAATAGTATAGTTTTACAAGGCAAATACAAATAAAAATGTTTCACATAGTTTTGCAAACGAATAAAAGAAGATACATCTATTGGTTGCCAACATGAGTCCACATATGCTCAACCAAATCATTTTGGAGTTACACGTGAGTTTCCCAATCACGCATGTCTTCATGAAACTGAGTGAACTGCTCAAATGTTGCCGCTACTCCATGCTCAGGCACAACATTCTCACCCTGAAACTGAAAGCCTTGATCGTACAGATGTTCCGGGCGCTCGTTTTCTACGATCGTATTGTGCATGATCACACAAGCAGTCATCACCTTCCATAGTTTCTGCATGCTCCAAGTATTAGCAGGATACCGAACGATGCCCCATCGAGATTGCAAAACACCAAACGCACGCTCGACATCCTTCCTAGCACTCTCTTGCTCTTGGGCAAATCTTTTCCTTTTCTCTCTGACAGGGTTGGGTATTGTCTTGACAATAGTGGTCCACTAAGGATAGATACCGTCACCCAAATAGTACCCTTTGTCGTAGTTGTGGCCGTTGATAGTAAAGTTCACCGGTGGGCTGTTGCCTTCGGCAAGCCTAGCAAACACCGGCGAGCGCTGAAGCACGTTGATATCATTGTGTGATCCAGCCATGCCAAAGAAAGAGTGCCAGATCCAGAGATCTTGAGATGCCACGGCCTTTAGTATGACAGTGCAAGCCCTGACATGTCCCTTATACTGCCCTTGCCAAACAGAAGGGCAATTTTTCAACTCCCAGTGCATGCAGTCTATGCTGCCAAGCATCCCCGGGAAGCCCCTGCTGGCATTCATCACCAGCAAACAGGCTGTATCTTCAGCTGTCGGCTCTCTCAAGTACTCAGGGCCAAACACATCAATCACAGCCTTGCAGAACTTATACAGGGACTCTAGGCATGTAGACTCGCTCATACGGACGTACTCGTCAATGAGATCACCGGGCACTCCGTATGCAAGCATTCGGATGGCGGCGGTGCATTTCTGATAAGAGGAGAAACCAATCTTGCCGACCGCATCCTCTTTGCACTCGAAGTAGTCATCATAGCCGACCACTCCCTCTCTAATACGGTTGAAAACATGCCTACTCATACGGAACCGGCGGCGGAATTTGTGATGTTTGAACAATGGGTTTGTTGTATCAAAGTAGTCCTTTCAGAGAAGGAAATGCCCGCTCTCTCGGTTACGATTCAACGCCGGAAGGTGGCCCGGAATGGAGCCACGAAACAACGGCCGCTGGTTGTTGAGGTGGTGATGGACCAACACGGCAGCCAATATCTCCTCCTCGTCGTCGGACGACGAATCGTCGGAGTCGCAAAGGAAATTGTGGAAAAAGAACTCGTCGGCGGAGTCCATTTTCGTACCTTGGCAAATTGTCGAACAGCTTGCGGGCGTCGGAGAAGGAGACGGCCGGCGAGGGGAGACGCGGCGCCCACAGACCAGCTAGCTGCCCTGCCGGCGTCCAACGAGTGTGACGGCGTCCGACGAGCGTGCCGGTCGGATGTGGCGGGGCGGCGAGGCGTCTTCTTGGTCGCGGGCGGCTGTGCGGTGGGGGAAGCGACGGCGGGAACCAGTTTGCTCCCCGGCGGCAAAACGGCGGCGGCGGGCGACGGGGGGGAGGGGAGGGGGCGGCGTTGCTGGGCGGATGTGGAGGCGGCGGCAGCTGGAAGAGTCCCCGGCAAAAATGGGCGGCGGCGTCGGAGGAGGCGGGGCGAGGGTTGCTTGTTGACCGGGAGGGGTGAGGGGGGAGACCAATGTGCCACAGACCAGCGGGCCCGGGGACAGGAGTAGGCGAGCACGCGCGTGTCCGTCGCGTGTCCGCGCCGACGCAAATCAGGCTAAAAAATGGGCCGGGAATGGGTCGACGCATTGGGCCGCCTTTTCTGTCCGCGCCGACCCAAACAGACGGCCGCGGACAAAATGGGTCGCCTTATTGGAGTTGCTCTAACTTTATTCCATCTTTTCCTGAGCAGGACATAAATCTTAACAAAACTTGAAAAAACACCTAAAAACAAAGCCCTCCCGCCAACATGGACCGGGATCCACAGCACACTCATGTGGCAGATCGGCGACGTTGCCGATGGAAGACAGAAATCCTGGACGTCTTTCTTTGGAGGAGAGACACAGGGACGAGAGACAACATATTCGTTTGTGGCTTTCTAAAAGTTATGATATAATTGCTTTTTGTGTAGAAAAAAAACCTATTTTATCACATGAATTATCCAGCGTCTCTGTATATACGAACTAAAATACAGATTCAAACCATCTTAAGTACTCCCATTCCTTGACAAAAAAGTACTCCCGTTTTAAAAGATTGTCTTAGATTTGTCTAAAAAAATGTGTCTAAATACGGATACAAACATGTGTAGATACATCTGTATATAGATAAATCTAAAACAACTTTTTCCCGGTAATAAATGTTTTTTTTCATGGGCTGGGGGAGTATTGATCTGAGGCTCGATCGATCGTCCCAACATAGCTAAGTACGCCCTCAACAACTGGAAAAACTTTCATCATTGGATTGGATCTCGCGATGGCGGCGGGCGCGGCGACGACTCTTGACGGCACGACCGACCTATCCGGCAAGCCGGCGGTGAGGGGCAAGACGGGGGGGCTGGAGGGCGTGCCCCTTCATCCTGGCCAACGAGTGCTGCGAGCGGCTCGCCTACTACGGCATGAGCTCCAATATGGTCAACTACATGATCGACCGCCTCCACCAGGGCCAGTGGTAGAAGATGTTCTCGTCGACGACGAGACGTCTACGGTGACTTCGTAAATCTCAAGATAACATGCCGGCCCAGTCTTTCGGAGGTGCTCATAGGGGTAAGGTGTGCGTGTGTGCGTAGGAGTGAGTGTATACGCGTATATATGAGCACTTGCATCTATACTGTATTAAAAAAATGTTAGTGCATTCTGCTTCAACCATTCAAATTTAATTTCATGCTGCCAATATCCCAATGTTTTACGGATGTATATCCATACATAAATTTATGTGTATACATTCAAGCAAATTCCATAAACCATGGAATCAAAATCTACACTCGATATGGAAGCGTGGTTTGACACGTTGAAAAGAAACTATTTGGAAATAATTTCCTTATGAATTGAAGCAAAACTGCACGCACGAAATTTTGCTACAGTTATTACTAGTGACCTTGGTGAATGTTTAGGGGCAAAACGTGTTTAGCACCCACAATACTATATATAATTATTGTGGTAATTATTACTATCCAATTATAGTTGTCCTGTAATTATTACTATCCAAATAGTATCATTGTTATGTAATTATTACTATCCGTAATTATAATTCGGCAATCAAAACTCACCTAAACAAGCGCCTTCCTCCAGCTAGCACCCCTCCACATACGAATTCGTTGCGTGTCACCAGTCGATCCGCCGCCACCGTCATGCATAAGTTGCCGCCGATGCATGACATTTCTTTTTCCAAAAAACTTTTAATCTATTCATCTCCAATCATGACAGTATAACGAACACCAGAAATAATAAACAATTACATCAATATTCGTAGACCACCTAGGGACGACTACAATCACTGAAGCGAGCCAAAGGTGCGCCACCGTCATCGCCCCTCCCTCAGTAGAGCCGGGCACAACTTGTCGTAGTGGACAGTTGGGAGGTCGTCGTGCTAAGACCACATAGGACCAACACAACAGAAAAGAAACCGCCACCGATGAAGAGAAGTTTATATCAGAAGGATCCAACCGAAGACACAAGAACAAAGATGAACAAATACCGGATCCGAGTAGATCCATCAAAGACAACCACCGACCGAATCTCGCGAGATCAGTCGGAGACACACCTTCACACGCCCTCCAACAATGCTATACGGACCATCGAAACGGGGCTAGGCGGGGAGAACCTTATTCCATCTTCAAAAAGCTATCGTCGTCTCGACTTTCTGAGCAGGACAGAAGCCCAAACAAAACTTGAAGAAGAATCTAAAAATGAAGCCCTCCCACTGGCAAAGACCGGGATCCACGGCTCACCCATGGCTCTACGGACACAGGAGACGTGGCAGATTGGCAAAGTTGCCGACCGGAGACAGAAACCCTAGCCATTTTTTACTTTTTCTTGGAGAAGAGACGCAGGGATGAGAGACAGATTCGTTTATTTATCACGTGAATTACCAAGCGCCTCCATATATACGAACTAAAATACAGATTCAAAACCATGTTAAATACTTCTCCCGTTTTAAAAAGATTTTGTCTACTTACAACGTGTTCGTGTTCAAATACATCGTTATCTAGACAAAGATAAAACAACCGTTTTTCAGGTAATACATGTTTGTTTTTTTTTGCATGGCTTGTCGTGGAGGGAGTATTAATCTGAGGCTCGGGCCCAAGAGGAGTTGACGTTGGATACGTGCAGAATCAAATTCAGACTCCGATACGTATGGATCTTGGAATAACCTGCTGCGACTTACCCTATATCTATCTACCAACTAGCTAGCTACGTACAGTAGTATATCCCTCAACAACAAAACAAAACAAAAGATCCCCCGGCGAGATGGCGGGCGCGACGACGATGGATGGCACCACCGACCTCTCCGGCGAGCCGGCGGTGAGGGGCAAGACGGGGGGCTGGAGGGCGTGCCCCTTCATCCTGGCCAACGAGTGCTGCGAGCGCCTCGCCTACTACGGCATGAGCTCCAATCTGGTCAACTACATGATCGACCGCCTCCACCAGGGCAACGCCGCCGCCGCCACCAACGTCAACAACTGGTCCGGCACCTGCTACGTCATGCCCCTCCTCGGCGCCTTCATCGCCGACGCCTACCTCGGCCGCTTCCGCACCATCGCCGCCTTCATGTCCCTCTACATCGCCGGCCTCGCCCTCCTCACCCTCACCGCCACCGTGCCCGGCCTCAGGCCGCCCGACTGCGCCGGCTGCAAGCCCGCCGCCGCCCAGACCGCCGCCTTCTTCACCGCGCTCTACCTCATCGCCGTCGGCACCGGCGGCATCAAGCCCTGCGTCTCCTCCTTCGGCGCCGACCAGTTCGACGACGCCGACCCGCGCGAGATGCGCAGCAAGAGCTCCTTCTTCAACTGGTTCTACATGTCCATCAACGTCGGCGCCCTCGTCGCCTCCTCGGTGCTCGTCTGGGTCCAGATGAACGTCGGATGGGGCTGGGGATTCGGCATCCCCGCCGCCGCCATGGCCGTCGCCGTCGTCAGCTTCCTCATGGGCAGCAGGCTCTACAGGTACCAGAAGCCCGGGGGCAGCCCGCTCACCAGGATGCTGCAGGTCGTGGTCGCCGCCTGCAGGAAGTCGCATGTCCCCCTCCCCGCCGACGCCTCCCTGCTGCACGAAGTCGCCTCGCCCGACGGCAAGGCCGCCATCGAGGGCAGCAGGAGGCTGGAGCACACGGATCAGCTGAGGTGCCTGGACAAAGCCGCCGTGGTGACGACGCCCGGCGGCGCTGAAGAAGAAAACCCGTGGAGGCTGTGCACGGTGACGCAGGTGGAGGAGCTCAAGAGCATGGTGCGGCTGCTGCCGGTGTGGGCGAGCGGCATCGTCATGTCGGCGGTGTACAGCCAGATGAGCACCATGTTCGTGCTCCAGGGCAACACCCTGGACCCGCGCATGGGCGCCTCCTTCAAGATCCCCGCCGCGTCGCTCTCCATCTTCGACACCATCGCCGTGATCGTGTGGGCGCTCGCCTACGACCGGCTCATCGTCCCCGCCGCACGCCGGATCACGGGCCACCCGCGCGGCTTCACGCAGCTGCAGCGCATGGGCATCGGCCTGGTGATATCCATCTTCTCCATGGTGGCCGCCGGGGTGCTGGAGGTTGTCAGGCTCCACGTCGCCGCCACACACGGCATGCTGGACTCCAAGGAGTACCTGCCCATGTCCATCTTCTGGCAGGTGCCGCAGTACTTCATCGTGGGCGCGGCGGAGGTGTTCACGTTCGTGGGGCAGATCGAGTTCTTCTACGACCAGTCGCCGGACGCCATGAGGAGCATGGGGTCGGCGCTGTCGCTCACGTCCAACGCGCTGGGCAACTACCTGAGCACGCTGCTGGTGGTGATCGTGACGGCCATCTCCACCAGGAACGGCGGCCTCGGGTGGATCCCGGATGACAACCTCAACCGGGGGCACCTCGACTACTTCTACTGGGTGCTGGCCGTGCTCAGCGCCCTCAACTTCCTCGTCTACCTCTGGATTGCAAAGTGGTACAAGTACAAGGCCACAGCACCTCCTGCAGCAGCTTCAGTCGTTGCCATCGGCGACGACACCAATTAGAATTAATTTGTACTCCTACTAGTGTTAATTCCTTCCCTCTAAATTAGGGGTGAACACAAGTTAAGTTTGAGATGATTTTATCTTGAAATTGTAGCTTTTGCTTTTGAGTGCAAAATTCTAGCTAGTACCAGCAGTTAATTAGTGGGGAATCTGATCTCATCTTCTTGATATATCAACTAGTGTTATCTAGGAGGTATCACACCTGGTGTTTTGTTTTTTCAGACTGTTTCTAATTGGAAGGGGTGCGTGCATTACTTTACTATAATTAGATTCATCACTAAACCATTGTAAACAGCTAAACGTCCTGACATATATAGGATGCATGCATATCTTGCTTAATTATACTAGTCGTGATCAGCATGTTTTCTGAATCTGGGGCATTATATATTAACAGTAGCTTCTCTGTTCAGGTAAAATTAACAGCTAGCAGCAATCATTTTCAAACATATATACAAGACAGTAGGTAAAAAAGCATTTATATGTGCCCACTGGACATTTTGTTAACCTAAAAATTAAGTAACAAACACATTAGCAATGCACCAAGGATGAACTCTAAAAAAGTTGACTGTTAAATTTGTCACGAACAAGCTAGATTACATGAGATTTATTTGTTTTTCTCTTCTCTCATATATGGCGTTGGATTGTTAGATACAGGTTACATGAGATTGCCACGAACAAGCTAGAGCCACGTTTTTTAAGTTTAAATTTAAATGGCTAGCTGTTCAAATGGCAGATACTCTATGTGATGGGCAGAGGTGGGTTATAATGCTGAATGATTAGATTTGATATTTCAACAAACAAATTAACATATACACTATGATCTAGTCAAGCATATCTATTCCAAGCCAATCAAATTTTACTGAATCTCCTGCATACCATACCACCACATGGAATGGAATACAACAGACCACACCACACCAAGATTCCACTACATCGACGAACGACTTGTACCTCAACTGCAATTAAACTAGGGCAAAGCAAATCTGGCTTGATGGGTTCTTTTGGATCCACAAGGTGAAAAGCAACTAGACAGGAAACAACACTTGCACAAAGCAACAACTAGTAGCACCAGCTGAATTGTTGGAAAACTCTTGCAGCTGCACCATCAGTTGCCATCGATGACACCAATTAGCTAGAATTTACAACTGCTTTTGATTCATATATTGTACTAGTGGGTGAAATTAAGTTTGAGATGATTTTATTTTGACAGACATTGTCGCTGTTATCAGCTTTTGCTTTTGAGCGCAAATTTGTACCAGGTAACCTATGTGCCATAATTCGTGGTTTTTTGAATCTACCTTTTGCATGTCTCCGGTTAGTGTCATGCATGATTCTGGTTTGTTGCTTATGGAATTGATTTCTCCCAAGGGAATGTTCTTCTCATTGGTGCTTCTTGAACATTCTACTCTTGTCATCTCTTTGATTAGTGTCATCTTCAATAAATATGATTCTAGTTTGTTGCTTATGGAATTGATTTTTCAGTCTCTTATTCAGTGGAATCTATATCATGGAATCTTGAGTTGCATCTGCTCGGGTTGATGGGGAACTTGCTAGTTTTGTTTTGATTGATAGCCAGCAAGGCTAATTTGAATGACTCCTGCTGATTCTACACTTACAAGTTATGTTTCTACTTAGGTCATCCTGGATGCTACTTTGATCACTATATATCAATGCTTTGTACATATGCCAGTTTATTTTGTACTGTACTTACAAAGCATCTTTCAATACATCTTGCGGTCTTCTGACTAATTTGATCACGATTACGGAATCTTGAGTTAATATTCTTTGTTTGCTGGGGAACTTGTAATTTAATTGACAGCTCGCTAGTTAAACACCTGCCGATTGCATTTTTCTTACATGCATCCTGGATTTTTAGGACACAAGGTATCCGTTCATGTCGTTATGTTCCATATTTCACATATATTTATTAATGGCTAAAACAGCAGAATCTTTTTCTGTACCGAGTGATGAAGATAGCTCTAGAGTATTTTCGAGACCTTGAGGGTCTAGATTTTGTTTACTTAGGTCCTGCTAACAATTTATTGTTTGTTGTTTTGTGCCATTGTGTGTGTGTGTGAATATTATTGTTGTATGCCACTGTGTGTGTGTGTGTGTGTGTGTGTGTGTGTGTGTGTGTGTGAATATTGCCTTGGTGTTTACTGCCACTTTTGAAATATATTCAGGTGAGCATTTCAAAAAAAAAAAACAATGCCTTGGTGAGTGTGGCTGTGCGTTTGTAATTTGTGTTTTGTACTGTTGCAGTTTAACACTGTGCCGGTCCCAAGCCGGCCCGGATGAGAAAATGTGGAGGGAACTCAAGTACAAGTTATTATTTTATAGTATTGAGTAGCAGAGAATGAAGTGAATAGAAATTAAACAGTATTCTAAACACATGCAGATTAATAGCCAAAAATACAAAATCATCTTGAACAATTCAGAAATTTAAATCCATGAAATGAGCCTTGAAACCTCTTGTCAACTTCTTTGTTGTGCACTTGTGAGGCATCGATCTTCCTAATTAATTAATTAAGTCATCAAAAAAAGTATCAGAAGAAATCATCCTAGGAGAAGGAGAAGAGGGAGAAAAGTTAAGTTAGCAGAGGGAGGCGTCCACCAACACCAAGGAAGCATCAAGCATCAGGAACTTGGTTTGGCTTGAGCACATCAAGCATACCCGGTTTTGGCTTGAGCACATCAAAGCATATATGTCACCAACAACTTACTGTATTTCTCAACCAGAATGGTAGGCAGAGCAAACAAATCCTTGGTATCTATTTATTTTCTAGTATGTAGTTTTTCATGTGCCCACAAATCTTGATCAAGCCATGCCAGAGGAGGAATTTTAATTTGATTGATTCCAGCTACCATGCATGCATCCTCAGGATACTAAATCAGAAACAAAGCTAGATTTTATGATAAACACATTCAGGATGCCACACAAGTTGGAATGATATGATGATACCCAGGTCTGGTACCGTATATAAAAGCAAATGCAAGAATTAACCTAGCTACAAAATCTACTCTTGAGGAGGAGGCCCACGGCCCCTTCCTCCATCACCTTCTGCACAGGATATTATTAATGGTGATTAAAACCATATTCAGAGAGGAGTTGGGCAACTGGAAAACAAGTATTCAAAGGAATGCCTGCCAATTTATAATATCATCACTACTACTTTCTACCCAAGTCAAAGCACAATATTAAAGATTTAATAAGTAACAAACACATTAACAATGCACCGACAAGAGAATGAACCCATACTTAAGCTATTAGCAACCTATAATATAAGTATATATATTATGCTGCTCTCCTCTAAATCTAAAGGTAGGTAGCTTAATTTGTTGAGGCTCTCATATGGCAAGAGTTGTTCATCAGTAGGAGTAAATCATATCAATTTGTGTGACTTGAATTGTCAAAATCGGTGAATTTGTTTCTTGTGCAGCTGTGGCACCATCTTGAGACCTAGTACAACTGGAATTAACTAGGCAGGGCAAAGCAAAGCAAAGCTAGCTTGCTGGGTCCTTTTCAATCCACTTTCAAGGTGGAAAGCAAGCAGACTTGCACAATAACATCCACAACCACAATAAGCTGGGTGCAACATTCTTGTTTTCTTCATATATTACACTACAGGTGACAGGCCTCCACATGCCCTGCCACTTAATGTCGACAAAACGCACGCACTGACTACTATATCTTTGACAGATTGGGCCGTAAGTTTATGATGTCATGCCCAAATTCGACAAGCATAAATACATTAGGTGGACGGTAACCATAGGATGATGACTATTCCCAAGTCGTCTACCAGTTCAAGAATCAGAGTCACTTGCTGTATCGGAATGCACGTCAAACGGTCTATTTCTGTTCGTGTTTGCCTCAAGTGGCGGCATATCATCATCGTCGTCTTCATCAGAGTTGTGCTCTTCCTCAGCCTGTGATGTCGTTCCTTGTGGCCCTGTCGCCCACCCATTGGGAGTTAACTTGAAGATAGCCGGCCTGGCATAAGAAAGATGAGTGAATCAGTAACAAGCTAACAATCCTGATTTTATCAAGTAGATAGACTACTGATGCAGAGCTCGTACGAAAACCAACAAACTGGCACATTATTATTAATTACAAGACCTTCTGGAAATATTTTAGGATCTTCATTACTCCCTCCGATCCACATTAATTGTCGCTTATTTAGTACAATGGAGTATTAGAATTTTGCCATCAACTTATATCACATCAACATTTTCATATAGTATCAGTGCTCGGTATCATTTCCATGTTCCATCAGAGCAGGCAAAACCAGAATCAAACCATTTAGGCTGTTTGCCCTAATATTTTGTTTTTACCACACCATTTAGGCTGTTGAAATGCAGCACTGGCTACCACCTACCAGCATATCCATGGAAAGTGAATTTGATCCAATTTTTTAGAAAATTGGAAGGTTAAACAACTATAGTGTTTCCAAGCCATCGTATGCATACATTATACTCCCTCCGTCGCATATTAATTGACGCTCAAACAGATGTATCTAGCACTGAAATACGTCTAGATACATTCATTTGAGCGTCAGTTAATATGGGACAGAGGTAGTATTACTAAAACAGCCAGACAAACTAGCACAAACTGGGAAGTAGGTCATATATCAGATTACAAGCAACCGCAGCAGACATGTGGTTAAATATAACATAAGACCATTTTGCAACCTAACATAGCTTGCAAAATGATGTTATATTATGGGACGGAGGGAGTAACAGACAGCTATCATAAACACAAGAAATTTAGACATATTGCCAGGACTAGGCTAGGAGGGTGTATTCTTACAAATTCTATCGCGACAAAAGGAAGTCTTGAGTTGTGCCTAGAATTGGAAAATTATTATTGTACATCTTGGCCTGGGTGATAGAAGTAGAACACACTACATACAAGCCTATACTGCAGCTTGGTGGATAACAGGTATCATAAAACACAAGAAATTTAGATATATTGCTAGGACTAGGAGGGTGTATTGTTACACCTTGTGTTGCAATGCAACAAAAGGAAGTCTTCTTCAGTTGGTTAGAAGAGCATTGCACATATCAGGACACTCGTCAGAACCAGTGCTAATTAGAGTATAAGTTTTAGGGAGAAACCAGTACCAATTATTTAAGGTAGTACAGTATTTGTATGAAGTATTCCTGCTAAATTTTACTTGATCAAGCAAGCAAATCATTCGGTCTGTTTCACATCACACAAACAAGTGCAGTGGTGGCTGATGTCATGACCCAGGGCAGGACTAACCCAAAGTTGCAGAGCAATTATGTCAAACACACATCACAGATGACTTGTGCCTAGTGGTGAATTGGGCATTGGTCTCCAGTACAGTACAAACTTATCCTAGAATTTGCATACTTGCATTTAGGGGACATAAATCCACTCCAAGTAAGTAGTAACTAGGTGATGTTTACTTTGTCAAGTAAAGTAGTGCAGTAAATATTCATTCAGGGAGAGGGAGCAGCAGAGCAGAGGGGAATTGAGCAACAAACTCACCATTTGCCGGATTTCTCGAGCGCACGAACTTGATCATGAAAGAGGACCCGTGACACGACACAGGCTATCTTGCTTCCGGATTCGAGAGCCTCGTCCCTGCCACTAGCATCAACAACCACGAAATTCCCTGCACATTCATTCATTCACCATTCTTGATCAGAGCTAGCGTGGTGAAGTATATATAAAAGCCAAGCCATTTTTTGGTACTAAATAAATGACTGACCGTTCTTGATCCAGAAGCTCTTCTGGAACTTGGCGGGGAAGAGGGCGAGAGACTTTGACGCCCTCGCCGTCGGTCACCTAAAACCAGCACGGCGGCAGAGTGAGTGAGAAGCAAGAAGCAATTTTTAAGAGAGAGAGAGAGAGAGAGAGAGAGAGAGAGAGAGAGAGAGAGCGAGGGAAAGGAAGGTAAGAAGGTACCTCGATGAGGTTTGAGCCGCGCAGCGTGACGACCTGCATGATGCTCTCGCCCTCCGCCAGCGTCACCGCGGTGCCCTCCTCGCACGCGCGCCGCAGGTTCTTCCTACCGCCCTTCATTCTTGCCCTCCTCAACGGACGGACGGACCACCGACAGAGGGGCTGCCCACAGGGAAGGAGGCGGACGGCGGCGAGCTAGCGTCGGCTCTTGTTGCGGCGGCGGCGGTGGGGAACTAGCTAGGGTAGGAGGACTGCAGGCACAACTTGAGCACATAACACGCCCAGGCCCAGCCCACTATGTGATGTGATAGTGGGCCTTCCAACCTTGGGCCTTTATTTAGCAAATCAATGGCCCCTCTAAACATTATTTATAACACTACTTCAAATGAGCGTTTACAAATTCTATAAAAAAATAATTTTAGTTCTGACAATTTAATATTCTTAAGGTCCTTTTTCAAAATGTTTATGGTGTAACGATATCCAGCTCAAAACAGCGCATGTCCATGGTGTAACCAACAAAATTGGTATAGACAATAGAGTAATTATCATTGAGGCAGAGCTATGTGTTAAGATGAGGGACCCCCACCATTGAACCAACTTATGATTAACTTATGAAAACTAGTATAACAACAACAACAACAACAACACACAAATAATATGCAGTAAGTACCAACTAGTATAAAGTACAAATACTACAAACAAACAAAGTTACAGACAAGTCGGTCATCACTAGAGCAATGCAAATGCAATGGCGTCCCGTCCCGTCTCATCTCATCTCATCTCATCTCATCTCATCTCATCTCATCTCATCTACTACAACACACGCACCTAAACGCTCGCAGCCTACCTCACCTCACCCACCCCTTGGTCTTGTTGCTGCTCGCCACCGCCGCCTGCTGCTGCTGCTGCCTGGTCATCCTGGAACCAGGAGCCACCACCACCTTCTGCGCAGCAGCAGCCGCCGACGTCCAAGGCCTCGCCGGGATCGACGCCCTCTTCGACCTCACCTCGCCGCCCTGCAGGCTCCTCTTCCTCGCCACGGCGGCGGCGGCAGCAGGGAGCTGGTTCTCGACCTCACCCTGCATGCTGCTCCTCTTCCGCCCGGCGTTCTGCCCGCCACCGCCACCGCCACCCGCACGAGGCTGGCTCTCCTCCCCTTTCCTCTTCCTCTCGTTCACGACGGCCGCCTCCGGGGCAAACAGGGAGCGCTTGTTGGCCGAGTCGGAGCTCCTCAGGATGCGGCGGTGCTGCTGCGCCTTCTCGCTCATCGCCTCCTCCCTCGCACAACAAGCCGGCACCACGTTTGTCTCCACAGGGGTGGCAGGAAGAACCCTTGTGACTAGATTATTGTTTGAGGGTTCAGGCATCGTCGTGCTACTAGTGCCTTGAGGCTTTGGTTCAGGCATCATCGTGCTACTAGCGTCTTGAGGTTTTGGGTCAGGCATTGTGCTTGCGTCTTTGAGTTTTGTCATCTCCTGCAGCTTCTTCTCGAGGTCGAGCAGCTGAAATAACATGGACACAAGCATCAGGCTCTGCATTACTAACTAGTGTAGTGCCCTCCAAATGTAGTAAGGCAAGAAATGAGAGCAGAGCTCTGAGAAAAGGCTAAGCCACCTTGCTCTCAAGCATTGACTCTGTTTTCTGTGCTTCCAAGAGTTCTTGCCCCATTTCCATTGCCTGCACATTTTTTAGTTTTATGAATGATGATGAATAATATACAAGTGTCAGCTACCCGGTGGTTTCAGAATCTACACCAGCATGGATGATCAAAGAAACCAAATACGTGCAGATGCAGCGCAGCTAGGAAACAACCAACCTTTGATTCTGCAGCTGATCTTTGCTCTTCCTGCTCCTTTAGTTTCAGCTCCACCTCCTCAATCTGAAACAAGAAAAAGGCACATAATCAAATCAACCCAAGTCTCTTGTTGTTAATAATGCCCATTGATTGATGATTGTTATCCAGGTAAAAGATTCAATTGAATTCTGTACCGTTTGCTTAAGAGCTGCGACCTCAGAGTCTGACTGCTGCTGCTGTCCAAGCTTACGCTCCAACTCCACTATCTGCAACAGGATAGCATTATTATCTGCCTTACCTTACACAAATTACTAGCTGTTAACGACATTAATTAACCACTTCCAATTCCTACGTTACCTTGTGCTGTAGCGCAGTACATGCTTCTTCCTTCTCCTTAAGTTTTCCAGAAAGCTGACTCTGCTGCTTTTCCGACGTAATTTGAGAATGCATCTTAGAGTCTAGTTGGCTTTCAAGCTCCTTCACCTTCAATCAAGTTATTACAGAAAGTCTGTCAGCCACAATTTACAAGTGAAGAAAAGCAGTCTAGAAGAGTCAACACAAGATTCAGTCAGATATTTGAAACTGAAACAATAGCCTCCTCCTCAACTGCACATACCTTGTCTTGCAAGTTTTTGTAAAGCTGCTCTTTTCCCTTGGCTTTACTCTCTAAATTTTGACAGTTCTCTTCCAGCTTTCTCAAAGATTCCTCCTTAAGCTTGGCTTCCTGCTTAGACCTTTCAAGCTGACACACGTTCACCCAGCAGAAATACCCATCAGTTCAGCTTCAAGCAGGCGCAGAACTAAGAAGCTTCAGCAGAAGGCAATACCGACACTCACCATCTGTTTGACCTTTTGAAGCTCGGCCGTGTCCACCTGCTTCTTTGCTGGGCCCAGTTCTATGCCACGGACACGGCTTGCAAAGTTCAACGAACTCAAGGTTTCTGACACGTCGTTGTCCGATGGGCTAATTTGCACAAACATTAGGGCTTTCGAATCCCCTCCTGTTACCACAATTGTGGAGAACAGAAAAGAGCAAATTAATCACGTAGCCAAGTGAGAGAATGCAAGAGGAACAGAAATGGTTAATATTTGGTATATTGTTGATATGGTATTTGTTCCACAGCAACAAACAGATCCAGTTACCTAAAGAGTCTTGGAGCAAGTGCGTCAGCTTGGAATTCCTGGGCAGAAGAAAAGCATCAAGACAGTGAGAAAACAGGAGCTGATAGGTGCAAACCCGTTACTGACTCAGAGTGCAAACCTGTAAGGGATGTGGCTGCTTCTGGAAGCAAGAGCAGAAATGACATCCCCTAAAGCAGAAAGCGACCTGTTGATATTTTGTGCTTCCTTGAGCCGATCACCTTGCGCGTCTGTCTTGGCTAACCGCTCGCTTCCAGCAAGATCAACTAACCAAAGCTTACTTCTTGTACAGTCCCCATTTATCAGGTTCTTTGCTCTAACCATGATACAAAGCATGCTGAAAAAAATGATAAAGGTCAAACCATTTTTACCACAAGCAGGAAGGTACTCCATGGAGAAATGAAAAATAATGTTAGTTATGACCAACCAGTGTGAGCGACTGCTGTGTTCATTCACATTGTTTGACCCTACAGCCCTCGAATTGCTTCCAGTTTGTAAGACATCCCAAACTTCATTTATGTCCTCAACTTTGGCCTCAACTATGCCGGGCACATGATGGGATCCTTCACCTGCTTGTTTGATCTCCAACCTACATATGCAAAGATACACAGGTTACCACAACATGGTACTATTGTGAACAAAAAAATAAGGAAGGGTGCCAAAGGGAAGTGGCTGTACTTCTTAGATGAACTATTGTGAAACAAAATGAAGGGTACTAAAGGAAAGTGATTTACTTCTTAGATGAAGGGGATGTTGCAAGGAGGTCTCTGATTTGTTCATTGTACACCTCAAGCACACTAACAGATATGTTGTACGTGACAGTGTCTTTTCTCTCCTCAGCAATCTTGAACAACTCCTCCAGAGTTCTATAGTTTACCCCTCTGTTCCTTTCAGTCCCTTCCATGGTGAAGGTCTTCCCGGTTCCTGTTTGTCCGTATGCAAATATGCATACATTGTATCCATCTAGCACTGACGTGACTAGTGGAGATGCATCGGCGTAAACCTCAGCTGTTCATGGATACAACTTGTATATTAGACAAACAAAGAAAATTTTATGATTGGAAACTCCAACATTACTTGGAAGTATAAACTAGAATTAGCAACATTCGCATTGTAAGAACAGTTGTGAAAGACAACAAAAAGCAAATACAAGCTCCATAGTACCAAGAGATACCTTGGTCATCCTTTGGGGTGTAGACTCTGTCAAACTTGAATGTCTTTTTTGCTGTTCCACCATTTATAATCCCAATGTCGCCATCATTTGCTCCATCAAAATCTACAACACATTTGTACCCTGACGATGTCTCAACTTTGCTCAAGGGGCGGCATCTGCAGAAAACTCTAATATTTCCTGAAATAAAAGAGATAGCCAGAGTCATTGTCCCGACCAAATTCTGGAAATGAGTGTAAGCATCTGAATACAGAGGGGGCAATAGGCACCTTTTGTCTCCTGGACAATATTATGAAGTTTCTTTCTCTTGGCCATCTCCTCGTGGTACTTCATTTTCAGATCGTCACACTGTGCAACTGCAATACCAAAAACATGCAATGCTTTGTTAAATACTTGAAAAGCTGTGTAACAATCCCACTTCAGAGTCAGGTATTACCTAAGGCTCGAACAGCTTCAATCATCTTACTCAAATCAGGAATCGCGTGCGCACAGTCGTGTGCTTCAAGAGATAACAGTGCTTGCTCTTGTTTCATGGCCTGAGTATTACGAAGATACAATTAGCAGCAGCTACAGCAACCATTTACCATTTCTTGTGGTTGTTGTGATCTTGCAGACAGTAAATCAGAGCATTACCTTGATTTTGCTCTCCAAGTTAGATATGGCAGCAGCCCATAGTTTCTTGTCATTTTCGTAGTTCTGAGAAACTTTTCTTAGTTGGTCCGTTTGTGTGTCAAGGACTTGTTCTGCAAGTTATTATATTATATATTAGAACAATCATATACCTATATAAGCAAAACAAGGATAGGACGATGCTTAATGCAATAGTCTGGTACTTACCAAAATTATCAGTTTGCACAAGCTTTTGGTGAAGCTCCATCTTAAGCCTGTCAAGTTCTTGATTGGTAGTTTCTACTAAAGACCACGCCATGGAGCACTCGTCGGACTTGATGGAGCACTGGCTGGTTAGCTCCTCGATCTGTTTTTCGTACTTTGAGATGAGTTTAGCTGTCCTTTTCTGCAATTTGGGTACATTGATCATGTATCAGGATTACATACATGAGATAGGATGGTAAAACAGTTTGTGAGAAAAACTGACCTGAATAGGTGAAGAAATCTCAACATCAGTTAAGCATTTTTTGCATAAGCCACTCCCGCGTGCACCTAACTTTGCCGCTGCATGTTCAACGCAAAGATTATTTATCGACAGGAAAGGAATGCAAGCTTGTGAATGAGCACATACATTGTTTGCA